>NC_042621.1:183801878-183953568 GCF_901001135.1 Rhinatrema bivittatum
TAGAGCTGCTGGCTGCCCCTGCCTCTGCCATGTCCCACCAGTGTGCTGTCAGAGAGAGGTAAGAGTGTGCAGCATTCATGGCGGTCCAGATATCGCAGGTGAAATGCACTCTTCCGTCTGCCTTACCTAGCAGTGCTTGCACGCGACTGACACAGTGCTTGTACAGGCTGGGGATGACCTTTCTACTAAATGTGGTTCTGGAGGGGACTTTGTAATTTGGAAGTACGACCTTCAAGAAACGTTTGAAACCCACATTCTCAACTAACTGCAGGGGCTGGTCATCAAGGGCAATCATTTCCCCAATGCTCCTGGTTACTACTTTTGCGGCTGCCTGCCTCCTACCCCGGGATAGCGTTACCGCACTCCACCCCATTTCCTCCATGGTGCATTGTCGCTTCTCCCACATGTCAGTGGGTTTCTGGCCTGCCGCCTGACTGCTAGAAGGGTATGAGGGCGTGGGCTGACTCTGCTGCTTTTCCTACCACTGCACCCTGGTTGGAAGGGGAAGGGGTCCCCTGACGGAAAATGCTACCATCCCCAGATGGCAGTAATCTTGTTGGGTGTTGCCTCTTAACATGATACTCCATGCCAAAATTTGACAGATGTCCCAGTTGCTTGCCTCTGCTAATATCCCTGGCACAGTAATTACACCGAGCATAACGCGGGTCTTCTGTCACTTTAAAATGTGCCCAGATCGCAGATTTCTTTTGTGATCCTCCTCTCTTTCCCGCCCTGGGGGTGGATGGTGGCACTGGAGTTGAGGTACTACTGGGTGTGGGTGGTGCACCCACTGCACCCGGCGAAGCAATGCCAGCGGGGGCAACAGTCACCCTCTGTCTCCCTTCTGACAGCTCTTCCTCCTCCTCGATATCAGTGGAATGTCTCCCCTGCCGCAGATTTCTGGAGGTGGAGGCTAAAACAGGACTAACTGACAATTCTACCGAAGATTGCTCAGGTATAACATCTTCCGTTTCTGATGAGAATCCCATCCAAGAAGATTCTTCTTCTGAATCAGAAGCTAACAGTGCCAGCGCTACCTTGTCACCGCAAAGTTTTGCAGGACACTTCTGTCCCCTGGATGCTCTTGGGTGTGTAACTTTTGTCTGGCTAGACTCTGCCTCCTCTTCACTCTCCTCCAAAACTACAGTGCCAGAAACAGGTGCTGGCGATTGCAAAGTTTCATGGTCTGATTTCTTTTTTTTTGCCATGGAACTGCCATCCCCTACAAAGACGTTTGATTGCGACAGTTGCCTTTTTACCTGTACTGGTGGTGTTGCGCTGGTGTCTTTTGCGGTGCCTCCGCTGCCATTCCCACTAAGTCGCTTGCATCTCCCTTTCCCTGACATTATGGATTTAATGTCAATGAGTACTAGTGGTAACACTGCCCACTGTCCCACAATAATAATGTTCGGTCAGTTTAAAATAACTAAATTAACAGACCCACTCAAGAAGAATGCTCAGTCTGTTTAAAATAACAAAATGAACGGACCAAGTCAAGGACAATGCGGTTAAGTCTGTTTAAAAATAGCAGATTGAACAGACTCGCTGAAGGCCAATCTTCACTCTGTTTATGCCAACTGCCTGCCTGGCAATGCACGGAATGTGTCTGTCTGTGTGTGTGCAGTGAGTGCACAGAGAACAAGCTTCCTTTTCAGTAGATATGAGGCAGGGTACTCCCAGCCCTGGAACTGCTGCCCACCAGCACTGAACCACTCAAGGACAATGCGGTTAAGTCTGTTTAAAAATAGCAAATGTAACAGACTCGCTGAAGGGCAATGTTCACTCTGTTTACAATGCCCACTGCCTCACTGTCTGCCTGGCAATGCACGGAATGTGTCTGTCTGTGTGCACTGCAGTGCACATAGAACTAAAGTAGATATGAGGCAGGGTACTCCCAGCCCTGGAACTGCTGCCCAGTGCCCACCCAGCACTGAACCACTCAAGGAGAATGCTTTTAAGTCTGTTTAAAAATAGCAAATGTAACAGACTCGCTGAAGGGCAATGTTCACTCTGTTTACAATGCCCACTGCCTCACTGCCTGCCTGGCAATGCACGGAATGTGTCTGTCTGTGTGCACTGCAGTGCACATAGAACTAAAGTAGATATGAGGCAGGGTACTCCCAGCACTGGAACTGCTGCCCACCCAGCACTGAACCACTGAAGGAGAATGTGTTCACTCTGTTTACAATGCCCACTGCCTCACTGACTGCCTGGCAATGCACGGAATGTGTCTGTGTGTGTGCAGTGAGTGCACAGAGAACAAGCTTCCTTTTCAGTAGATATGAGGCAGGGTACTCCCAGCCCTGGAACTGCTGCCCACCCAGCACTGAACCACTCAAGGACAATGCTTTTAAGTCTGTTTAAAAATAGCAAATGTAACAGACTCGCTGAAGGGCAATGTTCACTCTGTTTACAATGCCCACTGCCTCACTGCCTGCCTGGCAATGCACGGAATGTGTCTGTCTGTGTGCACTGCAGTGCACATAGAACTAAAGTAGATATGAGGCAGGGTACTCCCAGCACTGGAACTGCTGCCCACCCAGCACTGAACCACTGAAGGAGAATGTGTTCACTCTGTTTACAATGCCCACTGCCTCACTGCCTGCCTGGCAATGCACGGAATGTGTCTGTGTGTGTGCAGTGAGTGCACAGAGAACAAGCTTCCTTTTCAGTAGATATGAGGCAGGGTACTCCCAGCCCTGGAACTGCTGCCCACCCAGCACTGAACCACTCAAGGAGAATGCTTTTAAGTCTGTTTAAAAATAGCAAATGTAACAGACTCGCTGAAGGGCAATGTTCACTCTGTTTACAATGCCCACTGCCTCACTGCCTGCCTGGCAATGCACGGAATGTGTCTGTCTGTGTGCACTGCAGTGCACATAGAACTAAAGTAGATATGAGGCAGGGTACTCCCAGCACTGGAACTGCTGCCCACCCAGCACTGAACCACTGAAGGAGAATGTGTTCACTCTGTTTACAATGCCCACTGCCTCACTGCCTGCCTGGCAATGCACGGAATGTGTCTGTGTGTGTGCAGTGAGTGCACAGAGAACAAGCTTCCTTTTCAGTAGATATGAGGCAGGGTACTCCCAGCCCTGGAACTGCTGCCCAGTGCCCACCCAGCACTGAACCACTCAAGGAGAATGCTTTTAAGTCTGTTTAAAAATAGCAAATGTAACAGACTCGCTGAAGGGCAATGTTCACTCTGTTTACAATGCCCACTGCCTCACTGCCTGCCTGGCAATGCACGGAATGTGTCTGTCTGTGTGCACTGCAGTGCACATAGAACTAAAGTAGATATGAGGCAGGGTACTCCCAGCACTGGAACTGCTGCCCACCCAGCACTGAACCACTGAAGGAGAATGTGTTCACTCTGTTTACAATGCCCACTGCCTCACTGCCTGCCTGGCAATGCACGGAATGTGTCTGTGTGTGTGCAGTGAGTGCACAGAGAACAAGCTTCCTTTTCAGTAGATATGAGGCAGGGTACTCCCAGCCCTGGAACTGCTGCCCAGTGCCCACCCAGCACTGAACCACTCAAGGAGAATGCTTTTAAGTCTGTTTAAAAATAGCAAATGTAACAGACTCGCTGAAGGGCAATGTTCACTCTGTTTACAATGCCCACTGCCTCACTGCCTGCCTGGCAATGCACGGAATGTGTCTGTCTGTGTGCACTGCAGTGCACATAGAACTAAAGTAGATATGAGGCAGGGTACTCCCAGCACTGGAACTGCTGCCCACCCAGCACTGAACCACTGAAGGAGAATGTGTTCACTCTGTTTACAATGCCCACTGCCTCACTGCCTGCCTGGCAATGCACGGAATGTGTCTGTGTGTGTGCAGTGAGTGCACAGAGAACAAGCTTCCTTTTCAGTAGATATGAGGCAGGGTACTCCCAGCCCTGGAACTGCTGCCCACCCAGCACTGAACCACTCAAGGAGAATGCTTTTAAGTCTGTTTAAAAATAGCAAATGTAACAGACTCGCTGAAGGGCAATGTTCACTCTGTTTACAATGCCCACTGCCTCACTGTCTGCCTGGCAATGCACGGAATGTGTCTGTCTGTGTGCACTGCAGTGCACATAGAACTAAAGTAGATATGAGGCAGGGTACTCCCAGCCCTGGAACTGCTGCCCAGTGCCCACCCAGCACTGAACCACTCAAGGAGAATGCTTTTAAGTCTGTTTAAAAATAGCAAATGTAACAGACTCGCTGAAGGGCAATGTTCACTCTGTTTACAATGCCCACTGCCTCACTGTCTGCCTGGCAATGCACGGAATGTGTCTGTCTGTGTGCACTGCAGTGCACATAGAACTAAAGTATATATGAGGCAGGGTATTCCCAGCCCTGGAACTGCTGCCCAGTGCCCACCCAGCACTGAACCACTCAAGGAGAATGCTTTTAAGTCTGTTTAAAAATAGCAAATGTAACAGACTCGCTGAAGGGCAATGTTCACTCTGTTTACAATGCCCACTGCCTCACTGTCTGCCTGGCAATGCACGGAATGTGTCTGTCTGTGTGCACTGCAGTGCACATAGAACTAAAGTAGATATGAGGCAGAGTACTCCCAGCCCTGGAAATGCTGCCCAGTGCCCACCCAGCACTGAACCACTCAAGGAGAATGCTTTTAAGTCTGTTTAAAAATAGCAAATGTAACAGACTCGCTGAAGGGCAATGTTCACTCTGTTTACAATGCCCACTGCCTCACTGTCTGCCTGGCAATGCACGGAATGTGTCTGTCTGTGTGCACTGCAGTGCACATAGAACTAAAGTAGATATGAGGCAGAGTACTCCCAGCCCTGGAACTGCTGCCCAGCCAGCACTGAACCACTCAAGGAGAATGCTTTTAAGTCTGTTTAAAAATAGCAAATATGAGGCAGAGTACTGCCAGCCCTGCCTGGCACTGCCCAGGATAAAATGTACAGACTCACTCAATAAGAATGTTCTTTTTTTTTTTTCCCTAACAAAGAATCTGTTCTGTGTTGTCTATCAAATCTGGTTCTGTTCTGTGTTGTCTATCAAATCGGGTTCTGCTATCTTCTCTGCCTCAGCCTGCCTAAGCCCACCCAGCACGATCCCAATCCCACCTCCCCACTGAATCGCTGAAAATGTCCGTCAGTCCTCGTGCTGCTGCTGCTTTTATAGTGCTGCTGGCTCGTCAGGAAATCCTCAGAGAAGCACGGAATGACAGCGCGATTCGCTGCATTCAGTGCTTCTCTGAAAAGGTGAACGCAGATTCGCTGCGTTCCGGTATCCATGCCGACCTGTCCCACCCTTTCCTGTGAGTCACTGAGACTCACAGGACAGGGTCAGACAGGTTGGCATGGTTACCGCAGGGGCGCCGCCATTTTCAGGTAATCCGGGGCTCCGAGCTCGAGTCGCAGGTAATGGCGGCGAGAAAGCGCGCGCATGGCGATTCGCCGTATCCGACATATCTATGTTCATTTATGTCGGAAATCTGCTCGTATACGCCCCATCTTTTTTTTAAGTTAAAAAAAAAATTTGAGTTGCGTTTTCCATATGCGGTCAATCCGAATGCACATCCCTAGTAAACAACTTGTCCTATTAATTCTTAGAATAGCTTGCTTTTTCCTAGGATCTATATTCCAATGCTTTAGCTACATCATTTGGCTCTCACCTTTAGCATGTTACAGCAATCTAGATAAAGCTGTTGTGCGCAGTCTCTACTCTGTGACGGCTCACTAAAAAAGGAATCTGACTCGAAACACTGTGATCTCAATAGCACTTGAACAGTTTCTGGATAACACACTTATCCAATAAAAGTCTGCATAGAATCCAGTTTACTCGAGGATCCGTAGAACTATTAGATCTGATCATTATGTTACATAGTTCAATCACTTAAGTGAAAACAAAAAGCTTTCTTATCTGGGTGGATTTTTTTTTTTTTTTTGCCTTGGTCTCAGACTCTTTTATTTCCTGCTTTTCTCTTGTCTATTTTCTCCTAATTCTTTTATCAGGCTTTCCTTTCCATTTTACTTTTCTTCACTCCCCTGTCTTAATCAGTTTCTCCCCTCCCCATCATATATTTTCTCCTTTCATCTCATTATCCTTCATTTCTCTCTTCTTGTTCTCTACATTTCCTCCTTATATTACCATCACTTCACTCTCTCCCTCCACTCATAACTAGACCTCATCCTTCCTCCCTCACTCCTATCTTTCACCATCTCTCACCCTCCAATTTTCTGTTTCCCAACACTTCATCTTCCCAACTCTCCCATTCATTGTTCCTCTCAACCCTCCATCTCCCCCTGACTGGGTTGCTCCCAATATCAATTTCCTAATTTGCTTCCTTCTCCCCCCAACAGCTAATTCCCCCCTCTCTCTCTCTCTCTCATCCCCTCCACACCATCACATCCTTTAGATCTCTGACAGACCACAACTTTACCGCCCTCCCTAGCCCTTCTCCATCTCTGGGTCTCTGGCACACACACACACACATCCTCCATCACTACTTCTGCCCCACCCTCCCCTAACACAATCTCTGGCTTTCTTCAACCCCAGTCCCATCTCTGGATTTCTTTCCCACAGGCCCGTCTTCCCTGATTATCTCTTGCACCCACACCCCACTTTTACCAGCTCTTTTGCACCCCATCCTCAGTACTTGCACCCCTGTATTTCTCCTTCCTCCCACAACCTTTCCTCCCACACACTCCTCTACCCTAGGTCGCTCTCACTATCTCTGGCAGCCCAAGTTTGCATTGCTAATTTCAGAGCGATGGGGAAGAGGATTGCATTTGTCCTCTTTCTTGTGCTTCTCCCAGTATTCTCCTCCTTCTTGTGATTCTCTCAGCATTTACCCCTCCTCAAGCTTCTCCTCAGCATTCAGCCTCTCTAACATTCAATCTCTTTTGTGCTTTCCCTCCTTATTCTCCCTAAACATTCACCTCCCTCTTGCACCACCCTTCAAGCATCCACCCCCTCACTTCCCTCAATATTCATCCATTCTCACATCATTCCCTTTTTGCACCACCAGCATTCACTCTCCCCTTCATCTCAACCCCCTTTTAGTATTTACCTTCTCTCTTTCTGATACATCAACACATAGATCTCCCACGTGAGCCGGCAGCAGCAGCAGCAGGAGCAGCAGCAGCATTTGAATGGCATAATCTCTAGTGGCTGTGGTGCCAGTCTCATAAGAGGAGCAGCAATCTTGCAGCTCTTCTCGCGTGCCTGGCCTTAAGGAAGCAGGACATAATGTCATTAAAATGCTGCCACCGCTGCTCCTGCTGCCGGCTCACGTGGGAGATCTACGTGTTGATGTATCAGATCAGGCAGCGATTTGGGTTACCTCTGCCCGATCCGATAACTAAATCTGAGATGGCAAGCCTCCTTTAGCGGCCCCTGTGCCGCAGGTGGTCTGCCGGCCTTTTCTTTATTTTGGCTGCTGGCAGAGTGGAGTGCACCAGGTGGCCCCTGTAGCTTCCGTTCCATTTTGGCTGCTGGTGGACATGGCCACTGCCCCCTCGGAGCTGCCGCCCTGTGCAAGTGCACGGTTTGCACAGTGGGTTGCACCAGCTGTGGCCACACTCCTCACAATGCTTTTTGATTGCCTGGGAAGATGCAACCACTGTTATAATCCATGAAAGAAATGTTAGAGATATTCACTTTGCAGAATGTATAACATAATTTTATAAAATTTTGATAGCTAGGAGGAACTTTAAAACTGAAAGGGGTTTTGATTTTTCTTTGCAAGTATTACAGGACATTTTTTTCCCCCCAAAGGTTTTCTCCACATTGTGTCTGTGGACAAATTGTTTGGAAAATAGTGACCCAAGGCCCAGTGTATATTTTTTATTAGACCTGGTAGTACTTTAAGAACTCCATACAAGCAGCAACCTAATAGAGTTTCACTTTCTTCTTCATTAACAGGAAGGTCAAGATGTAAGAGGCAAGCATGCTAAGCTGGCTGAAGGAATTCTTTCTGTAGGAGCCGAAAGCAGAGTATGAGTATTAGGGAATGCATTCCGCTGTTTTCATGCAGCACGCGGCAACTGTATATGCATTTTCAAAAGCTTTCTTTGCACAAAATGGCTTGCTTTCACAGGACTATTTCACAAAGTCTAAGCTTTCCGAAAAGCCTTTTCATGATGTTTATCCTAACAGCACTGGTTGCCAATGTGAATTTAGACTCACAATTTTTTTTAAGCATGGTCACATTTTCTATGATAGACCCAAGTTTTAAAAGATAAAACCTATTCCCAGTACACTGTGACATTTACTGGTGGTGCTATGAAGCATTTAGAATCAGGGTAAAATGCAAGGTGCTAGTAGCAAGGGCTTTTACTGAGAATTAGTATGCTGTCATTTTCAGTTACTTTTATTCCAGCAGAAATATTTTAAAATTGGAAAGTGGAGTAGAAAAGCAAAGAAACATTCATGCCCCATGCCTGCAGGATAGTGAATTGCTTGCGTTCTAGTGAGTATAGGGGCACACAAAAATGAGATATGCAAAAAGAGGAAGCTACTGTGGAGTTGGTAATTGAAAAGGATTACAATGTATTCAGTGCAATTCCTTTCATTTTGATGAACTGTCATTTGATGCAATTCTACTAAACAAGTATATCAGTGATACAGAATAATCCCCTCTAAGTACCATGCTTCCACACACATATTCAACTATCCCAGACTTGATAAGAATACAATGTAGAAAAAGTAAAGAGAAGGCAACATGTAGTACACATGTCTTGACTGAAAATGGTAGGAAGTACTATAACCATGCAGTGGGATTGTTTGCACTGTGAACCACTGCAAACCTCCCAATATTTACTGCTGAAGAAACCTAAGCAGCTGTCAAAGGCAGCTTCAGGCACCATGTATATGAAGGACTGTTTTTTTGGTGAATGTTATAAGCAAAGACATCCTGCAAACGGTCACACAAGCATCATGATGTAAGTTACAATTTTTTTCTGGGTCAATGTATTGTACTGGGGGTAAGTGTGTTTCTGAAGTACAAAAGGTGATTGCTTTAAAGCACGACATGCTAGATCCAGTCCAAATGTTGTTGATGCCTTTCTCTGGCATGCAGCGGGGAAGAGGAATCCTCACAAAAACTGGATTCAAACTTGAACCTGCCTAGTTGGAGTTTGAGATCTGTGGATTTGTCAAAGATCCATAGGGAAAAAATCTGGCTGATTTTTCTTCTGTGGATCTTAAGCAAAATATGCCAGAATTCAAAGATCCAAACAGACCCATGGAAAATGTTATGGGTTTCTGCTGGCAGATTTCTGTGAATCTGCTATGGATTTTGCTGCTAAGTAACAACATCACTTCAATCACTGAAGTCAATATTGTTGAATTTACAAAACAATAAACTGGACTGCATTACATGCAGCTTATCAGACTTTACACATATAAAGGTACATTTTCTTAGAGGTACATGGAAAATTCGTGTTTAACTCTTTTGGTAACTGATTATGGATATACATTTTCCATTTGCCAGCTATAAAATTTACAGTTGAAAGTACAGGCTGAATAATTTGATTGTGGCAAACAAGGTCACGGCTCGCTTTCAAATATACAAATGGTTATTTCGTTGCTCAATATGTGTAAATGTCTTTGAGAGGTTCATGGCCTAATTTCTCAAACCCACAGAAATGCCACAGTTTTGTTGAATTGATTGAAGTTATTTTTGTAAAGTTTGCCATTCAAATCAATAAAACTGTGGCATTTCTTCGAGTTTGAGAAATTTGGCCATCAACCTCTTAAAGACATTCACAAAGGCTTAGCAAGAAAATAACCATTTGTACTTCTGAAAGAAAAACAGTGACCTTTGTTGCCACAATCAAATTGTTCATCATGTACTTTCAGTAGTAGATTTTGCGGCTGGCAAATGAAAAATATGTAGGCTTATTCAGTTACCAAAAGAGTTACACCTGAACCTTCCATGTACTGCTTGCTAAGAAAATGTACCTTTCACTGTGTAAACTCTGAGCTGCATGTAATGAAGCCCAGTTTATTAATTTTGGAAATTCAACAATATTGATTTCAATTATTAGTAAAACAGCTGTCAAAAAAATACCCTCAAAACCACCCCCTCAATTGTTTTTAGCCATTTAACAGACAAATTTCAGGTAAGAAAAAAATATATATTTTTGAATTCTCTTTGAAGAAGTATTCAGAGGGAATTTTACATTTGGAATTATGTCCCACACAATCACAGATAAATCACACTTTCTCATTTTTCCCCACCACTCATAAAGAGCACAAAGATTTTCCCTGTGCTTGCAGCTAAATTATGTTACTGAATCAGTGATATCCTGGCCCTTTGCATGCTTGTTTTGGATTTCTAAATCCAAGATGAACAGTGGAACTTTCAATTTACATTATAGATATCTAGTCCTTTTACTAGAAAAGTGGAAAACCACAGCCAATTAATACCTTTACAACCATAAAGAGTATAGCAAGGCTAGCAACATGAAGTCCATTTTCTTATACTTCAGATTTATTCAATACATTTTTAATAGAAGAACAAAATGACCAACATTTAATTTCAGGGAGAATTGTCACCAGCTCTCAGCAAACTTAAATGTTGGTAACTTTGTTTTTGCATTAAAATGTTATTGCCTTATTTTTATAGCATTGCCAGTTTCTTTATGTTTACTGCAATATCTAAAAACCAAATTTTGATTCTACCTCAAGATTAAAGAGAGGATGAACCAGGATTGTGACAGAGGAAGTTCATATTTAAGAAGTCTTTAAACAGTAGCACAGAGAGCCTGAAGTATTAAATTGTGATATCTTACAATCAAGCACTAAAATCATTCTTTTGTGTTTGTTCAAACCCCATATAAAGGTTTCTGCTGGGTGATGACTGAAATTATTTTTTCCATAGAAAAAGCTTTTTATTTGCTTTGAAAGTAAAAGCAAAGAGGGTGAGTTTTTTTTTTTTTTTTTTTGCTCTAGATGCATCATGGGCACTCTTTAAAAAATAAGAGTTAGTCGCTTTTCCAAATAACTCCTCAAACTATTTTCTGTAGAGTCCAAATATTTGAACTAAACTTTGAAACAAATTCACTTTTTAATGGCATTTTTTTAAATATTTAAAATAAAAACAAATGTGAACTTTGTATATTTTTCAATATTTTAAGCACAATTATAGATCTTTAGAAACTTTGCTAACTTCTAAATCTGTATACATAGAGTGTCTTGACTTTCTTCTGCACATTGTATAAAGCTGTGTAAATTTTATGTAATGAAATCCTAGAAGCATGATTATCGAATTGTATGTTTACTATCTAACATGTGGATATTCATAATTTTGAGTAGCCTGATGTTCACCATATCATACATAATATTAACATCAAGTCGTAATTAAAATGGCTATATAAAGTCTAATTAAAATGAATTGCAAACATGGGTTGGCTAGAACTGTTCTGGAAAGAATCTGGATTACTTTCCCATTTAAAGGTTTTACTGATATTCTGCTGCCTAACATTACTAATGTCTGAACATATACAGACTGAAATACAGCATATGAAAAATATCAAAATGTAAAACACATAGAAATAATTGTTAGCAATTCCTACATGGCATATGGAAGCTTATACTACTCTAATGTGAAATGTTACTGTTTTATTTTACTGTTTTACTAGTTGGGGTTATAAACTAGATCCTCAGACTATTGTTAATGGGCACTATTTTCCATAGCTTTTGCTCATAGACACAAATTTGAAGAAAGCCCTTTGAATGCAGGACTCTTATATAAGTGAATGATACCCAACCAGGTAATTTGAATTAGTGATATGATATCCAACCAGGTAATTTGAGTTAGTGATATGTCAAATCATTCTGTGTTAATTCAAATTCCTTTGAACTGAAAGTCATTGCATTATCACAAGGGTTGCCAGTTTCAGTCGCCGAGATCCACACAGGCCTGGTTTTCAGGATATCCCACTATAAATATGCAGGAGATAGTTTTGTAGGCAATGCCTCTATATTGTATACAGATATAACTTATGCATATTGATTGTGGATATTCTGAAAATCTGGCCTGTTTGTGGCTCTTGAGGACCAGAGTTGGTCATCCCTGAATTATCATGATCTAGAAATGAATTGGCATGGAAGGAACATTGAAAATAAGAATGTTTAATCATTAGGGGGTTGCTTCATTTTTCTGGGATGAATTACAGCTAGAGTATTCTTTGAGCAGTAGGTAAGCCTTCTATGCATGCATGCTTTTCCCTCAATCTGTCTGCTATTCCAGAGCTGCACTTGCAGTGGTGGGGTGGGTAGACTCTGTGCTTTAAGGGAACATATGCATATTGAGAGAGAGAAAGAGAGTGAGATGAATGCATAAGATGGAAGAAAAGTAAAATGAATAGGACACAGGACACAAAGTAAATGAAAGTAAATAATACCATTGCAGTGCACACATACATGAAACAAAAAATGAAGAGATGTAGAAGTGAAAAAGGTAGGAAGGCTGGAAGTATGCCAGCCTGACCATTATAACCACTTCTCAAGTTGTTTTGGACAGGTGGATTGAAAATTGTGTTGTTTCTTTAACTATAACTTTTCAGTGACATATTAGCACTGTGTATACCAAGTCAACAGTGAGACTCATTTTCCAGATGGTGACAAAGGGCCTGACCAGTGTTTTCATAATTTTTTCTGTGATTTGTGTAGAGATGTTAGAAATCGCTCACTCATTTTGTCTCTATAATACATATACCTACGCGCCATTTCTATATATGTGGTATATGTCTCCATAATATACTCAATTTTTTTTAAATTTTTAAACATGTATATACTGTATTTCAGAATATGTGCACATTTTGCCATTATGAAAAATATATGCATCTTTCCTAGATTTGTCATTAAATCCTCAATTAACTGTTTAAATGTGAAACAAAAGGAAAACCTCACTCTGAGAATTTCCTTGTGTATGTGGGCTAGCCCTTATGAATAACAAAAATCACTCTTGCATTATCATTAGTAAATATTGTCAATCAAATTTGTGAATTTAAATATATCTATATCTATAAAATCTCCTCACACATACGTACATAATTTCAATGATGTTTATAGAGCAAGTGCATGGACCTCAAAAATATTAATTGATAGTTGATGGGCACTACCCATTAGGGATGTGAATCGTTTTTCAACGATTAAAATTATCGTCCGATAATGTTTATATCGTCTTAAATCGTTATAGAACACGATACAATAGAAATTCTAACGATTTATCGTTAAAAATCGTTAAATCGTGTTAGTGCGCACTAACTCGATTTAGTGCGCACTAACTGAAAATGATACAAATAAACACTTTCCAGGTCACTGAAGGTCAGTTAGGAATGAATATGTGTTCCTATTGGCTGGCTGCCCTCTTATCTATTGATGTTACCAAGGTTACCACTGAGGTGATGGTTGGGGGGATGGGAAATGGAACTGGAAACTAACGAACACCAACAGAAAATGAAACAAAGTGTTCACACTTCCCAGGTCAGTAAAGGTCACTTAGGAATGAATATGTATGTATGTATTCCTATTGGCTGGCTGTGCTCTTATCTATTGATGTTACCAATATGGTTGGGGGGATGTGAAATGGAAACAGTTGGAAGCTTGACAAAAAAAGTAATGTAATGATCAGCACTCACGTGACTAGAACTTGTTTGTTTATTATTTTTGTTAGCAGGCACCTGAAATGCTAGTGCATGTTGAATTTGCCAATCACTGTGCATTTTAGAAAGGTGGTCCTGGCTGGAACTGTACACAGTTCAAATATATGTAATTGATTGTTGGTAAGTGTATTTTTTAAGTAGCCACACTGGCACCAGTATGTTTACTTTTCCTCCTACTTAACTCACTAGCTCAGCTTTGTAAGAAGGGCTTCTCTGCTTGTGTGTTGTTTTTGTTTGGTGTGAGGAGAGCAGAAACATCAGATCTTTATTCAATCTACTACAGTCATCTCTTACAGTGCCCTATCCCTATTAATACCAGGAGTGTTGTGATCTTCCTGCACACAGTGCCCTAACCCTGATACCAGTCTGAGACAGCTCCCTCCCTGCATTACTAGTGAGAGGCTGGCTTCACAGACAGGGGGGAGCTGCCTGACCCTCACTGCTGACTTCCCCCATGTCCCAGCTAGTGAATGGTGTGTAGGTGAGGGGGGGGGGGGGAGGATGGTGAAGTCTGAGACAGCTCCCTCCCTGCATTACTAGTGAGAGGCTGGCTTCACAGACAGGGGGGAGCTGCCTGACCCTCACTCCTGACTTCCCCCATGTCCCAGCTAGTGAATGGTGTGTGGGTGAGGGGGGGGGGAGGATGGTGAAGTCTGAGACAGCTCCCTCCCTGCATTACTAGTGAGAGGCTGGCTTCACAGACAGGGGGGAGCTGCCTGACCCTCACTCCTGACTTCCCCCATGTCCCAGCTAGTGAATGGTGTGTGGGTGAGGGGGGGGGGGAGGATGGTGAAGTCTGAGACAGCTCCCTCCCTGCATTACTAGTGAGAGGCTGGCTTCACAGACAGGGGGGAGCTGCCTGACCCTCACTCCTGACTTCCCCCATGTCCCAGCTAGTGAATGGTGTGTGGGTGAGGGGGGGGGGTGGATGGTGAAGTCTGAGACAGCTCCCTCCCTGCATTACTAGTGAGAGGCTGGCTTCACAGACAGGGGGGAGCTGCCTGACCCTCACTCCTGACTTCCCCCATGTCCCAGCTAGTGAATGGTGTGTGGGTGAGGGGGGGGGGGAGAGGATGGTGAAGTCTGAGACAGCTCCCTCCCTGCATTACTAGTGAGAGGCTGGCTTCACAGACAGGGGGGAGCTGCCTGACCCTCACTCCTGACTTCCCCCATGTCCCAGCTAGTGAATGGTGTGTGGGTGAGGGGGGGGGGGGAGGATGGTGAAGTCTGAGACAGCTCCCTCCCTGCATTACTAGTGAGAGGCTGGCTTCACAGACAGGGGGGAGCTGCCTGACCCTCACTCCTGACTTCCCCCATGTCCCAGCTAGTGAATGGTGTGTGGGTGAGGGGGGGGGGGAGGATGGTGAAGTCTGAGACAGCTCCCTCCCTGCATTACTAGTGAGAGGCTGGCTTCACAGACAGGGGGGAGCTGCCTGACCCTCACTCCTCCGGGGTATTGTGATCTTCCTGCACACAGTGCCCTATCCCTGATACCAGGGGTGTTGTGATCTTCCTGCATGCAGTGCCCTATCCCTATTAATACCAGGAGTGTTGTGATCTTCCTGCATGCAGTGCCCTATCCCTATTAATACCAGGAGTGTTGTGATCTTCCTGCATGCAGTGCCCTATCCCTGATACCGGGATGTGTGCAAGAAGATCACAACACCCCCGGTATCAGGAATAGGGCACTGTGTGCAGGAAGATCACAACACCCCCAGTATCAGGAATAGGGCACTGTGTGCAGGAAGATCACAACACCCCTGGTATTAGGGATAGGGCACTGTGTGCAGGAAGATCACAATACCCCTGGTATCAGGGTTAGGGCACAAGTTCTAGTCACATTGACTGATCACATTACTTGTTTTGTCAAGCTACCAACTGTTTCCATTTCCCATCCCCCATATACTGTCAGTAGGAAACTTGGTAACATGAATAAATAAGAGGGCAGCCAATAGGAATACATATTCATTCCTAAACTGACCTTAACTGACCTGAAAAGTGTCAAATTGTATCATTTTCAGTTAGTGCGCACTAACTCCCAGTTAGTGCGCACTAACTCCCGTTAGTGCGCACTAACTCGAGTTAGTGCGCACTAATCGGAAAACACGATTTTTAACGATTTTTTAACTAAAAAATCGTGCCTAAGACGATTTTCTTGCCCTGCCACACGATTTCTATCGTTAAGACGATATGGAAAACGATTCACATCCCTACTACCCATACTGTATTTGCTTTATTAAAATTGTTTTGAAAAGCTAAAGCAAAAAGAAGCCTGGTAACATCTTGCAGTATAATCAGTATTCATATTTATAATACAAAATAATGAATGCAAACTTAATGACAGACCTAATGAGAAAGAACAGTCCTTCAGCTCTGTGTATGTCTGAACTAAAAGTCCATATTGTTTTACAACCATATGTTGAGTCTTGCATTATTGTAACTTTTTGTTTTTTTGCAAAATGTTTCCTACACAATGTGAAGAAATAATTATCTAAAAGGCAGCTTTATATTAAAGTATTGTATCCATTGTGCTTTTGTAATATTTTGAAAATTAAATACTTGTTTATCAAAAGCATTTTTTACATCAGTATTCACTTATACTTTTCTTAATAAAAGTTATATGCCAAATAAATCTATATCTTTGTTTTGCATTTGTTTGATGTCCCATTTTTCAGTGGTTTTCTTTCTATTTCTCATCCTTTATACATAAAAACAAGCAGTAAAATACGCTAAGACCTATTTTGTTAGGGAAAAATGCTTAATAGAAACATTCATATAGTTTTCTTCCCAATTCATTCTGAGGATATAATATTTGAAAATTACTAGAAACTCTGCATCTGTATTGGAATATGAGCAAAAAGGCTTGGCTCTATTCTTTGGGATCCTACTGGGTACTTGTGACTAGGATTGGCCACTGTCGGTGAAAGAATGCTGGACTTGATGGACCTTTGGTCTGACCCAGAAGGCTGTCTCTTATGTTCTTATGAAAAAGTAAAGATGACAGAAGGTTTAGGAACTAATTTGCACAACTTTCAATCCTCATTCCAGAAGTAAGTCTAAACCCTTCTCTATGGAAATTATCAATACCCCTGTTTGCAGTGGTTATGTCAGCTGTCAATCAAACATGTGCAAGCACAGCATGCTACTTCACCAACAGTTCTTCCATTTTGCCTCTGAAAAACCACACAAAGCTGAATGAATGAAGACTGTCCTGCTGAAATGTTTGCATACCAACAGTGATTTGTTTGCCAGGGCCAAGCAACTGTATGGATCAATTGGAGACTAAGTGAACCTTGTATTTTTAATTATTCTCATGTCTTAGGATGACATTACTATGAACAGTGAGCATGGGGGGCGGGGGGTGGGCATGCGAAAGCCGGCGGAGATCACAGTTCTGCAATGCGATCGCTGCCAGCTTTCGCACCCAATAGCGCCATCATAAAAGGTGGTGCTATTGGGCATGAAATTGGCAGCTAAAAGAGTCCCTTTTCACATGTTATCGTTTTGGAAAATGACCCCCAAGTCCCTGTAGGGATTTTTTTTTCTCGCTCTGTTGTACAAGGTTTCATTAGCACACCCTTCACTATGAAAGTGCCCAAGGTGAGTTACAGCTGTATTGTCAATTATATCAACTATAACAACAGCATAATAATTATGATTGGGCTGAAGTTATAAAGAATGCTTAATTTGCTGAAAAAATATCTGTATATGCACATATATTTATTTATTTATTTATTTAGGATTTTTATATACCTACATTCTCAATACAAATATCAAATCAGGTCGGTTTACATAGAACAAAACTGTCGCGGTTGAGGCGTTACATTAAACAGAGTTTCTGAACATAAGGACATAATTATTAAATATTAAATATTAAATAGACAACAATAACTCATCAAAATAACATGAATAAATGTAGGGAATAGTTAAAAAAGAGGGAAGGCTAAATAGGGATATACAGGTAACGGAGAACAGTGTTGATGGGCAAAAAACATGAGTAATACATGAGCTAGAGAACTAATGCATCAACAAAGGAGTCTTTTTAAAACACGTGGTCTGTCCAGATCAGGCGTAATAGGGCCTTGAGGGGGTATGGGCGGTCGTGGAACTTATAGTGGAACTTATAGTGAAACTTATAGTGGTCTATTTTGCTCTTTGACCGGTGTCGGAGTGTTCCTGCGATTCTGGATAGGCTTGCCGGAAGAGCCATGTTTTTAGGTTTTTCTTAAAAGTTAGATGACATATATATATAACTACATTTGTTTCATATTACCAAAAATAACATGACAAAATCTATTAATTTTTATAAACAGTATGAGTAAAATAGAAGAATGTCTGCATAATATAATTAAACAATCATTTCTTAGAAACCTGACATTCTGCTTTCATTTTAATTTTATTTCAAAGGATATCAGCATGGGAAAGCCCACACATATTGTGAAGATTAGCATAGGTTTAGGGTTAGTCAGATACATATGGTATAATTAAAATAAGTGTAACTATGAGAAATCACTCCAGTGTTCAATTAAAGGAATATACTCAAATAATTTTGCAGAATTTATATGCCATTTGTATGCAGGATAAGATAAATATTTATACTTAATACTTATCACTTGTATAGTGCTACTAGACACACACAGTGCTGTACAATGGTATTAAGTAATCAGATATGGTGTCCCTAACCCAAAGAGTTTATAATCTGAGTATATGAGGCAACAGGCAACAAAGAGGTCGATGTGCTAAAGCGTGCAAAATTGTGTAGAATTTTGCATTTGTTATTTTTGTACTATGACTTTAATGCAAATGAGCCCACTAGAAAAATAGGACATGTAGCTTTGCAAATAAAATTCTTCACAAAAAAATGTAATTTAGGTATAAATAATGTTTTTGCAAAAATGCTTTGCGAAGCAATTTTCACACATAGTTTTACTATATGCTCATTGTTAATCAGTTGATTTGCATAATTTAGCATCACATTCATTAATTATTAATTAACATACAATTTTACATGTGTAAAACTGCATGCCAAAGGTAGCGATTTGAGAATCAAATAGTTAAATTTCACACACTAGAATGTCAAATAGTGTGAGCTATTGCAACTAATATACATTTTGCTCTTTTAGTGCACAAAGTGGACTTTGCTCAAATTTGCATTGTTTAGTACACTGATCTCAAGATGATTTGCTTGAGATAAAAGCAAGTTTGCTTACCGTAAACGGTGTTTCCGTAGATAGCAGGATGAATTAGCCATGCTGTCATGGGACTGTCCGTCAGGCCCGGGAGGCGGAGCTTCCTAAGCGATGTCAGAGCTTTGCTCTGAGGCTGCGCGTGGGTTCCCGCGCCGGATTAACAGTTCTCCTCAGTCTGTGATATAGCAAGCGTGATCGTGTAGATCGGTCGATAGCCAGGGAGGTGGGTGGGTCAGCATGGCTAATTCATCCTGCTATCTACGGAAACACCGTTTACGGTAAGCAAACTTGCTTTTTCCCGTCGATAGCAGGCTGAATTAGCCCTGCTGTCATGGGAGTCCACAGCTCCCCGTCACGCTGAATTTGGTATTATGTCTTGTAGCGTGACGTGACTAAGTGGCTGTCGACCTTGAATTTATTAGAAGTGATGACTGCAGAACCGATTGACCCACTTGTGCATCACTCGTGGCTTGGTGATGAAGACAGTAATGGGCTGCAAATGTATGGAGAGATGCCCATGTTGCTGCTTTACATATATCTAGAAGAGGGACCTGTGTAAGATATGCTAGAGAGGTCGCCACTTGACGTGTTTGGTGAGCTTTTGGTCGATCATCCAAAGTGATATTCTGTTTGGTATGACAGAATTGGATACATTGTGCTATCCAACTGGCTATGGTCCGTTTCGCAACTGGTTTCTCTGGTGTGGTTGGGTTGTAGGAAAGAAATAATTGCGAGGGCCGAGATGGCGATTGGGTTCTTAAGGTGTAGATTGCTAAGGTCCTTTTGCAGTCTAGAGTGTGTAAAAGCTTCTCGTGTTCAGAAGCATGAGGTTCTGGATAGAACGTTGGTAAGTCTATACTCTGATTAAGGTGAAATGGAGTTACTACCTTTGGTAGAAAGGATGGGTGAGGTCGAAGTGTTACCTTTTGTGGGTGAAATTGAAGATATGGTGCATAATGTACCAGGGCTTGTAATTCACTCACCCTCCGTGCCGAGGTAATGGCCACCAGAAACACTGTTTTCCATGTTAGGTATTTCGGGTGAGCGGTATGTATTGGTTCAAAGGGTGGTTTCATGAGTTGGTTCAGAACCACATTCAAATCCCATTGAATTGGTGGTTTAGCGACTGGTGGTCTCAAGTGGTTAAGCCCTCTTAAGAATTTGGATATCATTGGATGTAATGAAATTGATTGACCTTTATATGGTCTATGTCTGGCCGCTATAGCGCTGAGGTGGACACGTACTGACGTGGTCGCAAGTCCTGCTACGTATAGTGTGTGAAGGTAATCCAGTAGTTTTGATGGTGGACAAGACAGGGGGTCTAAACGTTCCGTTGTACACCAGATTGCGTATCGTTTCCATTTAAATTGGTAATTACGACGTGTAGATGGTTTTCTGGCTGCCAGGATTACTTCCTGTACAGACAAGGAGATACCCTGTTCGGCAAGGAGGATCCGTTCAGTCTCCATGCCGTGAGATGCAGAGACGAGTGTAGAGGGTGTAGCAGGGCCCCTTGTTCTTGGGAGAGTAGGTCCACTCGAGATGGTAGACGGAGTGGTTGTTCGATGGACATTTGGAGTAGGTGCGTGTACCAATGTTGACGTGGCCAGGCTGGTGCAATGAGAATCATCTGTGTCGCATCTAGCATGCACTTTTGTAGCGTACGTGTGATCAAGGGAATTGGGGGAAACGCATACATCAGCGGTTCCGTCCAAGGAAGGAGAAACGCATCTTGTGTTTGTCGCAGTTGACTGGGCCATACAGAACAGAACCTGTCTACTTTGCGATTGTGTTCGGTTGCAAAAGAGGTCGATGGAAGGGTACCCCCACGTTGCGAAGATTGAGTCTGCAACGTCTTGATTTAGCGACCATTCGTGGGGATGAAACACCCGGCTCAGTTTGTCTGCCCGAGTGTTCGCTATGCCCGGAATGTAGGTTGCTTGTAGGTGGATGGAATGTTGGCATGCCCAATTCCAGATCTTTAAGGCTTCGTTGCACAGGGGCCAGGATCCCGTTCCCCCTTGTTTGTTGATATAGAACATTGCCACCTGATTGTCCGTATAAATCATTACTCTGTGGCCATGTAAATACGGGAGAAATGTCCGTAGCGCGTAGCGTACTGCTCTGAGTTCCAGAAGGTTGATTTGAAAAGTCTTTTCTATGGTCGACCAGAGGCCTTGCGTCTGGAGCTGATTGAAATGTGCCCCCCAGCCCCTCTTGGAGGCGTCCGTGGTGAGGACGGCATTGTGTGGTAGGATTGTAAACGGTGCTCCGTTTGTCAAGGTATGATTCTTGAGCCACCAATCTAGTTGAGTGATCATGGCGGACGTGAGAGTCACTTTCCAAGAGAGAGGTTGTGAGTGCTGTGTCCATTGTCGACGTAGATGCCATTGAAGTATGCGCATGTGTAGGCGAGTGTTGTTGACTGTGTAAATGGAAGCCGCCATGTGTCCCAGAGCGACTAGGATTTGGCGGGCTGATGTTGTATGCAGCGTTCGTAAATGGAGAAATATCTGTCTCATGGTTATTCTCCTGTCTTGTGGAAGGAACACTCTGTGTTTGGTGGTGTCCAGAATGACTCCGATGAATTGTAGGACTTGTGTTGGTTGTAAGTGAGATTTCTGATAATTGACTTGGAGTCCTAGTGTGTTCAGGCACTGAATGGTGTCCGAAAGATTTTGACGAAGCGTGGAGGGATTTGATGCTACCAACAGCCAGTCGTCCAGGTATGGAAAGAGCATGATCCCCTGTTGACGGAGATGTGCCACTACCACTGCCATGCATTTGGTGAAAACTCTGGGAGCCGTCGAGAGTCCGAACGGTAGTACTTTGTATTGGAAGTGATTGTTGTTGGCTCGAAACGAGAGGTATTGCCATGAAGAGGGGTGCATTGGGATGTGGGTGTATGCATCCTTGAGATCTATGCTGCACATCCAGGCTTTGTGTTGTATTAAGGGTAAGATTGATTTTAGAGATATCATTTTGAATTTCTCGTTTATTACGAATTTGTTGAGTTCCCGTAGATCTAAAATTGGACGTAGATCCCCGGATTTCTTCGGAATGAGGAAGTACGGGGAGTAAAATCCTGAATTCCATGACTCTTTGGGAAGAGGTTGAATTGCCTGCTGTTGTAACAGCACTGTTAATTCCATTTCCATTTGAATCGTGGTTGGATGATGATTCTTGGGTGGTGGATGTGGTAGGGTGGGAAGCATGTGAAAGGGAATTTGATATCCATATTGTACTATGTGGAGGACCCATTGGTCCGTCGTGATGGCTTCCCATTGATGTAGGTGAGATGAAATGCCTCCCGCAATGATTTCTTGTGGTAGTGGCGAGGGGATCACTAAAAAGATTGCGCTGGTTTAGCTTGCGTAGTTTGCTGTTGTTGTTGTTGTCGTTGTGGGCGTGGACGGCCCCGTCGAGACTGGTTTTGAGTATTCTGTTGTCTGGCCGGTGGTTGGTAAGGTTGTGGTCGATAAGAGGTATATGGTCGGTATGGTCGACGTTGGAACATAGGTCGACGGTATTGGGGAAAGTATCGCCTATTAGTACTATACGTTGAAGGTGTAGTAAGAGATTGTACCGCCACCGATTGTTCTTTAAGTTGTGCTACTGTGTCTTGGAGTTTGTCTCCGAAGAGGTTGTCACCTCGACACGGTAAGTTGGCGAGTTTGGTGTGAACATCTTCACGTATGGAACTAGCTTTTAACCATGCCAGCCTGCGTGCTGCCAAGGCACTTGCCGATACTCTGGAAGTCGTATCAAAATTTTCATATACCGTGCGTAGGAGATGGCGTATGGCCTCTTCTATATCTTGGAGGGGCGTGACTCCTACCAGGTTGTGTTCTGTCTTCAGCTGCTGTACACAGTTGAATAAGTATTGCGCCAGATAAAATTGATGGTGACTTATACGTGCTCCCAACATTGCTCCTTGAAAGGCTCGTTTTGCAAAGTCATCTAGGGTTCGAAGATCTTTGATAGGAGGAGATGTAGAATGTAACCTCTGTTTCCGTGCTTTAGTCATTGCTGATTCAACTACAAGTGATGCATGAGGTAGTTGGGAGGTGGAATAATATGGAGATTTTTGTATTTTATATTTTAAATCTATTTTCTTGGATACAGCTTGTGTTGTGAAGGGAGTTTCCCACGATTTTTCCATCAATGTGTTCAAAACTGCATGTGAGGGTAATGCAGTGGGTTCTGTTGGCACATCAAATATTTTTAACAGATCAAGCGTGTCTGCTCTCGGATCCGGTATCTTCTGGATAGGAATGTTTAAAGCCGTTCCCATTTTCTCCAAGAATTTTGGGTAAGTTAAATCTTCCGGAGGAGAATAAGGCTCCTGGGAAGCTTCCTCTGGATCTGACAGATATCCTGTGGAAGAATCAGGAGACACATCCGTGTCCAATGAATGTAAATTACTATGAGACGTATGCTGTGCATCTCGTGTACCATCAGGTGGTGTTGAGGATTGCGCAAGTGGTAGACGTGGGTTGTGATGTGGCGGTGAAAGAGTTATTGTACCCCGGGGACTCTGAGAGGTGTCCTGTTGATTTCCAGGATTTATAGTGTGGGTTGAAGTGGACGGACGTTCAACATCAACAGATGTTGGCATGTGATAGGAGGCTTGCATAGCTTCAAAAAATCCAGATAAGGCTAATGACAGTGTATGAAAAGCATCTTGTGCTTGCCCTGTCATTTGAGGTTTGTTGCCTGATGAAGTATGAGAGGCAGGATTTTGTGCAGGTTCCGCATCTTTAGACATTTTCCTCTTTTTATTGAGTGGTTCCTGAAAAGATGCTTGTTTTGAGTATTTGGAATGGGTAAGGTTAGGTGACCTGACCATTGAGGAATAGGAGGAGGAGGAGGAACAAGAGAGCATGTCCGACTCCTCTGTAGTATTCCATTGGGGAGGTGATTGTGAAGGGACAGTATGAATGGGATGTGCTGCAGGTCTTGTGTGACCTGAGGTTGTTGGTTGTTTAGATTGTGTAGTCCTGTCTGCCCCAATTCTTTTTATTTTTTTATCTTTCTGTTTCGATTGAAGGGGGTACTGTGTCTTTAAGGTTCCCCGTTGAAATTTTTTGTTTACATTTGAGCCGTGCCGGCTCGAGCAGTCAGAAGAGCCGTGGTGCGCCGTGACTGGATGAGCAGAGTCACATGGTGCGCCGCGTCGGAGCGTCGGGCTCACATGGTGTGCACTGAGAAGGGATTCAGCAGTGTGCCTCGCGCCAGTGAGAGCTGCGCCGTCCTTCACGGCGCCGGATTGCGCCTTTTCACTCTGCCTCACTGCCCCCTGAGTCGCGTCAGTAGATGGCTGTTTTGAATGTTTGGTAAGTGCTTTCTTTTTTGAGGGGGAGCTATTTGATCTTGAAGAGGATCTCATTCGAGAGGGCGGGCGATCCCTGTGCCTACGCTCCTCATTTTTCTTAGATTTTAATTTGTGTTGGCTAACATGTTTATTGGAACGTCCTCTCTGCGTTTGAGGAGGAGTAGTTCCCGGACCCGGAGAAGATTTTGTGTCCGATACACTGTTAGCTGTCTCACGGAGGTGTGTCAGCACTCTTATCTTTTCCGCTCTCATTCTTTGTGCCCTCGGAGACATACGGCCACATGAAGGGCAATTATCAGTGTCATGGTTTGGCCCA
This sequence comes from Rhinatrema bivittatum, assembly GCF_901001135.1. Classification (NCBI taxonomy): domain Eukaryota; kingdom Metazoa; phylum Chordata; class Amphibia; order Gymnophiona; family Rhinatrematidae; genus Rhinatrema; species Rhinatrema bivittatum. The sequence goes on from NC_042621.1 coordinate 183,826,358, forward strand.
AGACAGCGATAGCATAGGGAATGTGTGTCCGTAATGGACATTACCTTGCCGCATTCACATGGTTTGAATCCTGAGGGTCTCAGTGGTCGTTGTGTGTCAGACATTTTATTTTATTTTATTTTTTTTTTTTAAATCTGTTATTTATACTGAGGAGTATAGAAGCTCCGCGTGCGATTCCCGCGCGCGGAAAAACAGACTGAGGAGAACTGTTAATCCGGCGCGGGAACCCACGCGCAGCCTCAGAGCAAAGCTCTGACATCGCTTAGGAAGCTCCGCCTCCCGGGCCTGACGGACAGTCCCATGACAGCAGGGCTAATTCAGCCTGCTATCGACGGGAAACAAAAAGCATCAATGAGAGAAGCAGCATTTGAATCCTCGTTTCCTTGGTTCACAGCCCATTGCAGTAAGCAGTAGCACTGACATCAAGCCTCCATCCATAGTATGGCAGCAATCCCAAGAAGGTAAAATGAGATGCTGACCTTCTTAACAAAAGGAGGGATATAGGTAGACAAGCATTCTCAGGAACCTTCAAAATGTACACAAATTAACACTTAAGCAAAACTAAAGAAGGAAATGTAGCTAACTTAGGAAAATTAATGTAACATGGATATTTATTTATTTATTTATAACTTTTTTATACCGAAGTTCAATTAACAGAGATAATTATCAATCCGGTTTACATTACAACCAAACATATATCCAGATATCCAGGACTCTGGTCTCTCCCTGCATCTGCCTCTTTTACATCACATTTATTAAGCACACAATAACACATAGAGTTGACTGGGAATCATAAAGCTGCAGTTTTATTGCTAAACATAGAAACAATACACAAAGCCCCAGTGGTCATCTGCCATGCCCCAGCAAGATTAATATAGCCCCAGGCCTCTGGCAGCCCCATGCCATCTCAGAGGATAGCCCCAACCACAGTCCAGCAAAGAGCCAACCCTGGAGTAACTGTACTAATTGCTCCTGACGATCAGTGTTCCCAGTGCTGACCATACAACCAACCTGGCTATCTTGTCAGCACCACACTGAAACATTAACCAGCCTTAGACAGCCTGCCTGCAAACCCAGCTGTGACAGCAATAATCATAGACAAAGAAGCAGAGATGCAACAAGGGGTGGGTGGGAGGAATGCAGCCTTCTGCAGCAGCTAACGTAGAAGGGAAAAAAAAACCTTGCTCCTGTCCTTTATTGACTGCTGACTGCACCTACTCTCCCTTACTCCCTTATGGGACCCAACCAATCACAAGCACCAGAAATAAGGGTGCCCTATACAAACCAGGCATAGCAACGTTGCCGCCTCCAAAACCCCATGAAAGGAAGGCCTGCCACCAGACCCATCCCCCTCCCAACTGAAAGCAGCACAAGGCTGAGCCTGACACCCAAGTTATCCAGGGCAGCCAAGTACTCAGCCCTGTCTGCCCATCTCGAAATGCAAAGTCCAGTTTCTAACCACATAGTCTAGCTACTCCATTTTACTAAGAACCACCAAATTATATTTAATCATTAAATGAACATTATTCAGAGTATGCAGCTATGCTAACTGCTTCATCACATCCTGTGGCAACAAATTCCACAGTTTAATTGTGCACTGAGTGAAAATAAATTGTTTCTCTGATTTGTTTTAAATGTGCTACTTATTAACTTCATAGAGTGTCCCCCTAGTTCTAGAACTATTAGAATGGGTAAACAACTTTCCTGTGCACCTGTTCCATCCTACTCATGATTTTGTAGAACTCTATATATCTCCTCTCAGCCATCTCTTCTCCAGGCTGAAGAGCTGTAACCAGTTGTAAGGGATTCATTCTATTATTTTTATCATTTTGGTTGCCCTTATCTGTACCTTTTCTAGTTCTGCTATATCTTTTTTGAAATGGGGTGAACAGGACTACACATACTACTAGGTTGTGGTTGCACCATGCATCAATACAGAGGCATTATGATATCTTATGTTTTGTTTTCCATTCCTATTCTAATAATACCTAACATTCTGACTGCTTTTTTGACTGATGCCATGCACTGACCTGAGGATTTCAAAGTATTATCCACAATAATTCCAAGATCTTTTTCCTGGGTGATGGCATCTAATTTGGAACTCAGCATCATATACATATAGTTTCAATTATTATTCCCTGTATGTATCATTTTGTCCACATTAAATTTCATCTCATTCTCATCTTGCTCCTCACTTTGAACAATTTGGTGTCATCTGCAAATTTGATCACCTCACTCATCACTTTATTTTCCAGATCATTTATAAATTTATTAAAAATCCCCATTCCCAGTAAAGACTTTTGTAGCACTCCATTATTTACTTTTCCCCACTTGGAGAAATGATCATTCGGTTTTCTTCTCTGTCCTCTATCCTTTTAGCAGTAACCAATGCATTATAAGATATTGCCTCCTATTGAATTTTAATTTCCTGAGTCTCTCATGAGGCACTTTGTTAAACACTTTCTGAAAATTCAGATACACTACATCAACTGACTCACTTTTGTTCACCACTTCTAAAAACTTCTAAGAGGTTTGTAAGACAAGACATGCCTTTGCTAAATCCATGTTGGCTCTGCCCCATTAGATCATGTCTATCTAGATAGTCAGAATTATGTTTTTCAGAATAGCTACTACCATTTTGTCTGGTACTGATTTCAGGATCCCTGATCTATAATATCGAGAGCCCTTTTTAAAAATGGGCATTCCATTGGCCACTCTCCCATTTTCAGGTACCATAGCTGATTGGAATGAGAAGTTAGAGTTTACTAGTAATAAGTCTGAATTTTAATTTTGAATTCTTTCAGAACACTGGGATGTATGCCATCTGATTCTGGTGATTGCTTCTCTTTAGTTGTCATTTTTCTTTGTTACAGCTTCCTGGTTCACTGAGATTTGATTCAGTTCCTCTGAATCAACACCCTCACACTCACCCTGAAATTTTGTACCATGTTCTCTCACCCAAGCTTGATGGTTCCCATAGAGTCCATCAAGCTAGGGTAAGAGAACATAGTAGAAATGTTGTCCTTTTGAGACTTTCCTCACTCCAAATGACGCCAAATCTTCACCAAGGTGTACTGTGCTGTTCGTACGTCTCACTCTACATGCAAAACTGGCCCCTAAACCCTATACAACCACTAACACCTCACCTCGACCTATCAGGTGCCCTCCTTAACTACTTAACTAGTCTCTCTCTCTCTCCCTCTCTCTCTCTCTCTCCCTCCCTCCCTCCTCCCCCCCACATGGAATCTTTGCAAATGCTCCTTTTAGTATTTTCTAATTTCCTCATTCTATTATAGTGTCCCTTTTTAAAGTTAATTACTACTGCTGCAGCTTTTCTTTCTTAATGTCCTCCCTTCAGTGATTATGTTAAATTTAATTGTGATCACTCATACCAAGTGGCCCCACTACCATTACCTCATGCACTAGGACCTGTGTCAAGTGAAGATTAGATCTAGAATAGTCCTCTCTTTCATCAGCTCCAGAATCAGCTGCTCCATGAAAGAGTCGTTTATAGCATCAATAAACTTTCCTTCCCAGCATGTCCCAGAAAAACATTCACTCAGTCAATATTGAAGTAATTGAAATCTACCATTATTATTGAGTAGTCAAATTTGTTAGCTTTCCTTATTTCTGTTAGGTTCACTGTCTGGCTCTTCAATCTGACCTGATGGATGGTAGAATACCCCCCACCACTATTTTCTTCTCAATCACACATAGAATTTCTATCCATAGAGATTCCACAATGCATTTTGTGCTTGCAGGACTTTTATACTATTTGATTCTATGCCATCTTTAACATATGGCCCCAATCCTCCACCAATTTGACCTGAGCTATCATTCCAAAATAATGTATACCCTGTTATCACAGTTTCCCCATTGGTTATTTTCCTTCCACCAGGCCTCTGAGATGCCTAAAATGTCTACATCTTTGTTTAGTGCCATACATTCCAACATTTCAATCTTATTTTAGACCTCTGGCATTTTGATACAGACAATTCAAAGTGTGTTTTTAATTGTATCAATTTGCCTAGCAGTTGAAATGAGCAGTTTGGAATCATTTATCTCTGTGCACGCTTTATGTAAATGTACCTGGCCTACTTCTACTCCTACTACTCCTACTATTACTTAACACTGCAATTAGTTATCCAGAGTGAACCTTTCAGCCTTTATTTCTTTTTAACAATACATTAGTTAACATTTATTTAAATCAATATCACAGTTTACTCTTGCCTTCTCAAAACAAGTACCCTTAGTTTTTATGGCAATCACACAGAGGAACTACCTATTTTAAATTGTTAAATGAATTGTTATACTTTCCTTTATTATTCCTTATTTTGCAGGATGCTGGTGCCCTGTCCAGCTGTGATAAGCTTGCCTCACTGATGTTAATACAGCAGGTAAAAGACAAGCTCATAGAAGTGAGAGGCTAGCCTTTAAGGAGGCTAGGATGTACTTTACTGCTCTTCTGCCATCTTCATCTTCACTATTCACCTGCTCAGTAAGGGCCTTACTATTGATATAGTGAGTATTCCATTCCTGGAAGACACTATAGTACATTTTTAAAATGCCCACCATAATGTATACTGCAGCAATATGGATAACTCCCTCTCTGTTCAGCTCCAGGAAATTTCTTCATTATAGGATACAGAATGGATGAGTGTAAAAAGATACACATATGCTTGTTCCTCCCATTCAAACCTGAAAATATTCAAGAATTAGTCCCATGACCTGAAGTATTAATACTGTTTGCAAAATCATTTTAGAGGTTGTGTGGATTCCTTCAGCTCTCTTGAGTTCTTAAGAGGTGTCAGATATTAGCCTTTCAGGAAAGTAGGCCCAAACAGGACATCACTTGTACTCTGCACAGGTTTTGCAAATTGCTTGAGCCAATAATGAGAGATTTCTATTTTTTTTCTATTTACACTTAATATCCCACATTTATAGTCTAGCAAATTAACTTACAATCAAAAAAATTACAAAAATGCAATATATAAATCATAAAAGAAATATAAATACAAAATTAACATATAAGATACATAATAAATACAATATAATAATCCTCATACATAGTGACATCACTGGGTCTTAAACTAGTCACAACTAGGTTTCCCAAACTGGAATTCAATGCTACTCTAATTGCACATTCTGATGGATTGTAACAGTTCAAATGCCTTTGTTTATTTAAATTTATTGTAATATGCCTTGAAACAAATTTAAGGTGAAATATCAAATGCCCATAAATAAATAAATAAATACATTATTCCTACCATCTCAAACTTACCCAACTGAGGGACTCTAGAGAACAAGTCTCTCAACCCCAATCCAACCCAATTACATAAATAACCCTTTCAGTTGCTCCATCCAGAGTCCCTAAGGGCCACCCTCTTTGGATTGTCCCTTTTGAGGCAACCCATCATGATACCTCACCTCCAGTGGCAGCTGTCTCATTTTCAAGCCCCTGAGCTAGGTTGACATCAGTGGGGGGCCCAGCAAGTCACAGGATATGGAGCCAGTCAGGCCAATGCTGCCCGTTTCCTACTTTCAGCATTGCAGTTCCTGTCAGCATGGAAATGTCTGCAAGCAGGATAGCCATAAGGACAATCACTGCCCTGCTTCTCTCCTGGTGGTAGCTCAGATCTTTCTTCCTTCTGGTAGTATCATTTTCAAGATCTGGCAAAAGCCCCTCCGAAGAGAGTTAAGACATGAGAAATGATCAGGAGAGACATGTATTGAAAGGGGAAAGTGGGGAAGGGGAGCAGCAAGCAGGCCCAAGTGTTTCCCACACTGTCAGTATGTTACTCATTTAAGTGTAAGTGCAAATACTGCTCCATGGACTGGAATTTTGCAGTCACTTTTGCCTTTCAAATAATGTAAAAGGGAAGGGCAGTGATACCCAAAGCCAGTAATTAACCAGAAATGTATGTGGAATAGCTGAATAGAGGAAGCAGGGGGACTGGGTTCACTACGTTCTGCACGGACACCTGAAGGAAGCAGCACACCCCAATTACCAGCAGAAGAGATGTAGGCCAGAGGTCATTGCAAATTTAAATGATTTGAAGGATTCAAGCTGCATAAATATTCTTTTTAGATGGAGTAAGGGACTCCTAAAATCCATGGAACCTTTATGTTCAAGAGATCGATCAATTTCATATTTTATATGTAAATTATTTTTTCTCCCCTCAATATCAAATTTCACACATATCAACCTATAAAATTGGTCTCAGAACCCTGGACAGCTCTTTGCCTCAGTCCCTGTCAGAATACATATGATACAAATCAATTAGTATGGTTTTCTTAAAAAAGGGGGCCGATATGTGCACTGAAAGTGGGTGCTGAACACTCAGCACCCACTTTCATAAAGTGCCCACAGGCATCCCTCCTGGGGGTGCCATGCAATATTTAAATTAGGGGTCACGTTATCAAGGAGGCACTAGGGTCACTTGCACGCCCCTAGTGCCTCCTTCAGAATGGGAGCCCGCGAGCGGTTGGCCATCTGCTGGTTAGGAAAACAGATGCCTTATTTATCGGCGTCTGTTTTCCTAAATGGCACACAGCCAGGGGTTCAAGAAATGGACACTTTTAAACTGAGGGTCTGTTTCCTGAACCCGACCATCAGCGTTTAAAAAAACATTTTTTTTTAAGTTTTTTAAAGATTTTGTTACTCCTACTTCATATTGCAATGATATTAAGTAGGAGGATGAACATTGTTTTTTTGCATGCGGAGTGAATAGCTAATAGCCTCATTCACATGCATTTGCCCCAGCAGTAACTCAGTTTACTTCTGTCCTCTTCAAGTACCAATTGAAGACCACTAACTGTCTGCCTTGCTCAATTCACTGTCCTTGTGCCAGTTTGAGCCTCCTTTTAGCATATTTCACACTGAAAAAGTGCCCCCTTTTAATATATCCTCCTGCTCCAGAAACACTGACCTCCCAGGCTATATTTCAGCCCAGGATGGTTTGTGTAGCAACTGCCCTTATCCTGAGCAATTCCCATCAATTCTAGGTTTGCTGTGGGATTGAGAAACCTTCCTGGATGCTATCACAGTGCCACGAGCCTCCCTGAATGCTCCCAACCACTTTCAACTGCTTCTCCTTTCTACTCTGCCAGATCCTGCAGCAGAAGCCTCCATGGCACCATCACAGCTCTTACTTCCTAAGTCACAGTGCACTTTGCAGTCACCACTTACATTCCTTTCATACTTGCAGTGGGAGCCAATCAGCAATGCTTCCATTCGTTTCCACTCCAGCCTTACTCTCTTGCCTATGGCTCCTGCTGTGAGATCCAGCATTTGTTCAGGCTATGGCAGGGGTAGAAAAGAAGAAAAAGGTTTAAAAAAACAAACGTAACCCCCCTCCCCAGTAAAGCCAGCAACAAGGCTCCATTTCAGCCATGCCCTGCCTCCCGTTTCTGCCAGCATTGTCAGCAACTGAGAGGGCATCTAAGGGGCACCACTCCAAACACAAAGGTAAAAACATATTTCTCCTTCCCAAGGAAGACCCAAGCAACATCCCCAAAAATTATTGACCAATAATATGCCTCCCGACAATTTACAAGCTGCTCACTGCAATAGATCCAGTTAGAAAATATAATCACATAGAATTTGATAACATCATGGCAATAGAGCAGAAGGGCAATAAAAAGACATATGGAACCAAGGAACAGTTGATGCAGAATAAAGACATCATACCAGCTGTAAGAAAGGTTGAAACCTCAGTATAGCATGGAAAAATGATTACAAAAATGATTGATAGTATCCTACAACCCTGAATAATAAATTTCCTTGAAATGTACAGAATGAATCCCGGATTGATTGAGTATACTAAGTTTACCAAGAAAATGTGGCAGACTGCACGCCATCTAAGTTAAGAACCTCAATATTAATGAATATCAATATCAAAATCCAGCAAATAATATTTCAGGGAGGATGCACCACTCTTCTTTTGCCTGGCCTTGAATCCACGGAATATTCTTATTAACTCTTTGGGCCATGGATTTCACTTTCATTCCAAAGACAGACATTGCACCTACTGTTTGTCAATGACTTGAAGCATTATAGCTCCTATAATCGTGATTTAGAAGAATAAATAACTCAGAGTAGTGAAGAATTTCTTAAAGGACATCAAGGTTGACATTCAGTCTGGACAAATGTACAAAGGTGGGTTCTGGGTGGCGTCCGCACCGGAAGGGGAGGAGTCGGGGTGGCACCGGGGCGGATGCCACGAAGACATCGCTGACGGCGAAAAGGTATCGCTGTCAGTAACGCGGCCAATAGCAATAGCGCCACCTTTCATGGTGGCGCTATTGGTTTGCGAAAGCCAGCAGCGATAGCACCGCAGTGATGCGATCGCTGCCGGCTTTCGCAGGCCCGCCCCTGCTTCCCCCCCCCCCCGCCCCCCATTACCGCTAGTTTTCTAAGTTCTGAGAATTTAGAAAATCCAGGCCTAAGAGAAAAGATCATCAAAGAATACCATAGGAGTTTGAAATTGATTTTGAAAAGTGCTTTAACAACAAGACATAAGATAGTACAAACTATCAATCAACTTGCAATTCCCATACTCCCCTATAGTTTTGGAATAATACACTGGCCCAATAAAGTTCTTAAACAGCAGGATGGAAGATCAAGAAAACTTCACCCATCAAGTAATCTATAAAAATTACTTACCAGAATACCAGCTGTTTCTGAATGTAATCTGCTTAAATGTGTCATGAAAGTGGACTATTTCTGTGTCATTCACTAAGCTTGCATGCATCTTAACACAGCTAGGGATGTGAATCGTTTTAGGATGATTAAAATTATCGCCGGAACCCTCGCTGAACGACCCTCGCTGAATGAACCCTCGCTGAACGACCCTCGCTGAACGACGATTAAAATTATCGCCGGAACCCTCGCTGAACGACCTCCTGCAGTCGATCTCCTGCCGGCGCCATTTTCCGTACGAAAACGATTCGCGGCGGGAAATCGCTCCCTGACCCCCGCTGGACCTCCAGGAACTTTTGGCCAGCTTGTGGGGGGCCTCCTGACCCCCACGAGACTTGCCAAAAGTCCAGCGGGGGTCCGGAAGGACCTCCTGCCGTCCAATCGTGTTCGTCTATGGCCGCCGCCATTTTTCGGCGCCATTTTGGAAAATGGCGCCGGCTGAAGACAACAAGATTCAGGAGCAGGAGCCCGTTCCGGACCGCTGCCGTTCCGGACCGCCGCTGGACCCGCAGGTTATTTAACTCATTTGGGGGGGGTTCGGGAGGGTGGGGGATTTAATTTAAAGGGTCGGGGGTGGGTTTTAGGGGGTTTTAATGTGCCGGTTTTGCGATTTTTAGATTTTTAGATTTTTCACGATTTTTCACGATTTTTCACGATATTTTACCCCCCCAAACGGCAACAATACGATTCCCTCCCCCTCCCAGCTGAATTCGATCGTTAAGACGATCGAGGACACGATTCACATCCCTAAACACAGCTGCATGAATAAAGCTGTGTGACAGGGTTTAAGCTCACAGACCCTGTCAATGCTGCAGCGTAACCTGCTTGTGCAGCTTTGCATGCAAGCAAGTCGTCCTGCTTTCTGGCCCCCAGGCTTGTAAAGGCAGATATAAGTCAACTTTGCAGATGCCCTTGGATCACTGTTGAGAGGAGAGAGTTAAACAGCTGGACTAAGATGTGAAGGATTTGCATAAAAGGTTTGTGTAAATTGAAGGTAGGTGACTGTTGTTTTTCTTCTTGTTGCAGTGTAGTGTCCTCCTGTGACCCACTGTTGTCCCCTTTCTGGTGTCCTCTGTTGCATCTTTTAAGTGTGTATCTGTGTGCTATGTGGGTAGATGTCTGTTCCTGTCCAGTTATTAGGAAGTAGATATTGACAAGGTATGACAATTTAGAGACCAAAAAAGTGAGTGGGCAGATAGATGAAATTAGGACAGGGGAGAGAATTTAGGTGTCACGTGCTGTTCTAGGTCCCTAATTTAGACAGTCAAAATTAGCACAGGGATAGCTGCCCTTAATCAAAGCACTAGTGATTGCCCCTCTTCCCCCGAGGTGCAATGCCCTGCCTCTCTTCTGTCTGATCCCCAATACTTAAAATTCATCCAGCATTTCAATCCCCCAAGCTGTGATCCTTTCCCCTATGTCGTGATCCCCTCCCCTGAATCAGCCAATTAACAATAGATGGTCAGGTGGCCTTTTGCCCCTCTACCCTGCACCACTTCTGCCAGTGCCACTGACTTGCATTGAATGATCTCACCTAGCAACAGGCAGCATCATTCAGTGTAATGTCAGTGGTGCCAGCAGGAGGAGGGAGATTGTACCTTTCCTGCTTCTGAAGAACCAATAACTTCCAGATTCATAGGTGCAGATTCCAGAGGGGTGGTAAGGGTGGAGGGTGAGAGGCTAGGATCCTTATAGAATGGGGAGGGAATAAGTTGGGGAAAAAAACCCACCCAGCTATCTACAGCGTATTGGTTGACTCAGGGAAGTGGATCATGGTTTGAAGGAGGATAACGTCATGGTCTTTACAATCTTCCCAGAATGGCCTATTGGACGTTCTCACCATGTGTCAGGTCCGCTTTGCAAAGATGAGAGAAACAGCGTCTTTAGTGACTGCTCGAATATTATGGAACTTTCTTCCCCAGGAGTTGTGCCTTACAACATGTACTAAGACTTTCAATGTTATGCTAAAAACGTACCTGTTCAGGCAGGCATTTTTGTAAATTTTATTGATGCAGTGTATGGTTTCAGATTGGAGACATAATGCTGTTTGTTGTTTTATTTTTCATTTTATTATGCGTGTGATGTTGTATGCCACCTAGAATTTTGACATAGGTGGCCTATAAACACCAAAAATAATGCTTTATGATAAGATTTACTTATCTTCTGTTTTCCATCTTCTCATTTCCCTTACTTCAGTCTATTCCCCCCAACTCCCACCCCTGCTTTTCATAAAGGGGTAGATTTTCAGAGGGTTACGTGCGTACGTTACACGCTTAACCCCCGAAAACCTACCCCAACCCCCGCTACGCGCACGGAGCCTATCTTGCATAGGCTTCTGGCACGCGCAAAGCCCCAGGACACGCGTAAGTCCCGGGGCTTTCTTGGGGGACGTGTCGGGGGCGTGACGTGGCCGGCGGATCATCTGGGGGCATTCCGTGGACGTGGACGTGGCCGCGGCCTCCTGACCAGCCCCTGGACCGGAACATGGCACGCAGCAGCCGGCCCAGCACGCGCAAAGTTACACCTGCCTTGAGCAGGCATAACTTGTTCAACAAAGGTAGGGGGGGTTAGATAGGGCTGGGGGGGGGGTGGGTTAGGTAGGGGAAGGTGCGGGGGGTGGAAGGAAAGTTCCATCCGAGGCCGCTCCGAAGGCAGGCTGCGCGGCTCGGTGTGCGCAGGCTGCCGATTTTGGGCAGCCTTGCGCGCACCGACCCCGGATTTTAATGGATACGCGCGTATCTATTGAAATCCTGTGTACTCTTGTTCGCGCCTGGTGCGCGAACAAAAGTACGCGTGTGCGCAAATTTATAAAATTATATCATACTTTAATAACATAAATATATTAGGGCTGATTTTCTGTTGGCAATTTTGGGCTTGAGAAGGTGAATAGCATCTGAAAAGCAGTAGTTTGCCAATCATCTCCTGTCACTGTATTTCTTGTCTGTTTGTCTTGAATAGATTGCGAGCTCCATGGAGAAGGGGTGGTCTCTTTTGTGTCTCTGTACAGTGCTGCATACATCTGTACAGTGCTGCATACATCTGGAATTAATAATAATAATAATAATAATAATAATAATAGATATTCATTCACTATTCACTGTTTTGAAACTTTAATAAAGATATTGGAAGCAGCCAGATAAAAGTATATGCCGAACTTATGAGGTTGCACCACCCCATGATCTCCACTAAATAGCTGGACTCCACCCTACTGTTGTCTATTTACCATGATTCACATCTCTACTAGATACATGCCTTTTATGTCTCTCGTCAAGCTCTTCACACCTAATAAATGTACTACTGCTCAGGTAGGACTACATCTGAGCCAACTCCTTCTTGAGTCAATATCTCCAGCTATTTCCTACAGGATGTAAAGGAGATTTTTCTTTTCTTTACATTCTCTAGAAAAGTTTGTCAGATGATGGCTCATAGTTTTTGTTTCCAGTTCCTGAAGCCAGAAGACTTCTGGGAAACAGTTGGGGGAAAAAAAAACTCTCTCAGTGTCATTTCTTGCTGCTTTTAAAGACAATTTCTTGTGATCACCACAGCACATTGCAGCATGAGTCTCTTTCAGGGTCAGTGCAAGCATATTTGGCGCCCTAGGCAAACCTCCCGTCTTTCTCCTACCCTTCCACAAACTTGCCTATTGGCGGCAGCTCCAGAATAGCACTTTCTATTATCGGTGCCAGTGGCTAGAGCACAGCACTCACTTCTTTGGTGGCATTGACTCTGGTAGTGCAAGCCTCTGGACCTTACACTGACAGGATTTTGCTGCTCCCAAAATCTTGGCACTTTATGTGTCCACCTAATTTGCGTGATGGAAGCACCAGCCCTGTTCTCTTTCAACTACTGATCACTGTCCCCAGCTCCTGCACAAGCATTTCTACACACTGTATATACATCTGTAATCCCTCCACCCTACCAGTCCGTTCAGTCATCTCCTTGTTTTAAAGAAGTCTTTAAAAATAGAAATTATTGAGCCAGGTTCAGACCAAGGGTAACTCTCCTTTAATTTTTATGCCCAGAGCATATACATTTACAACCAAATTTTAACAAGCAGAACATTTTAACTGTTAAAGAATAAACCTTGATTTTGCATGATAATTTAGGTATAAGGGGGTTCTAAATGTGCCCAGTCCCTTATTATTTATCTTCTTCACAGGTACTGGTCAGTGATTTAGTACAGAGAAGGAAGGAAGTCAGTAGACACTCCCCAATCGGAGATGTCTTGGAGGGAGTTCTGTTTTTATGCAAGAGTGAAACCCAAAAGATTTCTCATTCACATCTCTTCTACCTCCAATCCTATGAAGTTGCTGGGATTCAAGGGTGGAGTTCCCAGGCCTTGGGAGTTGCCTTGGGGTCTAGAAGAATCCTGAATGGAAGAGAACCCAGAACTCATGTAGAGGGGAGTAATTATAAAAGTTATTGTCTGAAATGTACATTTCCAATTCTATACCAAGAAGTGGATATACTTCTGGAGTCAGTAAGAGGACTGCCAGGTTTGTTCAGGAGTCTAGTATTCCCAGGGAATTTTCAGTTTGTTTATCTGAGGAGAAGATATCTGCAGCCTTCCAATGGTACTAAAACAGGGGAAGTTCTTGAGTGGATGTATCTCTGAAGAGCAACTTGCTAGCAATAGAAGAGAAGAAAATCTCCTACTCTGCAAATTGTGTGACTTTATATTCAGCTGTTTTATTTTCATCTTTATGGCTTGCATGAGCAGAAAGTGCACTATTTGGCAAATCATCCAGAAGATGCCTAAAGCATAAGGGGTCTGAAACAATTGTCTGTCCCCTTCTAACTTGTCAGAAGGAACCCAGGAGCCCCATGGATTGCTCCTCAGGTTTATGATGTGCCCCTTCAATGTCTTCAAGGATGGAGAACAAAAGAGTTACATAGGAGGTAAAGGTTTTCAATCGAGGGAAAAGAAAGAAGTCAGGTGCAGAAATGGTTTTCACTTGGGCTAGATTCATCAAACTATCACATGTGACAGGAAGAGGGGTGGATTTTATGGTAATAGCCTATTTATTGCAATGTATGCTATCTTAGCACTTCACATAGAGTGCAATAACTTTTTTGCACTAATACCACAATGGTTGCAGAGAGAGAGAGAGAGAGGGAGAGAGAGAACGAGAGAAGCTATAAGGCCCTTCTAGTAGTTAGGTATTTATACCTCTATAGGAGGCCCACCTAGTAACTTGAAGTGAGGTTTAGGTAGTAGTGTAGGGGTTAGGAGCCACTTTGACATGCAGAGTGAGACATAAGAACAGAACAGTACACTCTTGTGAAGATTTGATGACCTTTGGAGTGAGGAAACTCACAAAAAGATGAGATTTGAACAATTTTCTCTCAACCTAGCTTGATGTTACCCAGGTTGATGGACTCTCAATTTGTTTAGAGCTCTGGGCTCACCGGTTGGTATATTTGTGCATAATCATTAGTCAAAATTCTCTAGAAATACTTTTTTAAAATTGTGACAAAAATTCCCTCCACTCGTGAATGAAGAGACCAGATGAATTTCAAAACTTAAAAATACTTAGCTTTAAAGGTGAAATCAGTAAAGCATGTTACTACGATGACTTGGAGAGATCAGGGAAGGAAAATCTGATTTGGGCCAGTGTTTCAGCACTATGGTTTTGTCAGGGAGAAATGTTCAAATGCTTCCGATGAATCTTAAATATAAAGAAATAAAATAATTATAATCTTATGCCAAAAAAATATTTTCCAATATATATGGTCACTTACCATGTGATATGTGCTTCTGTTCAAACCAAACATAAATTTAGAAAGACCCAATATCTAGGGAGCTTTAAAATTATTGGAGAAATGCATCCTATTTTGGACTATAAGGTTGTTTTACATCCATGTATTATGAAATTTGCAGGCAGGCATTAGCATAAGATACAATATTCTAAGACACCAAGCATAGGAGAACGTGGCACAAAGAGTGGCATGAACACCCAACGTACTGTGAGAGGGGCATAAAACATTATTGGCCAAGTAAACTAAGGAAAGCCATTGCTAATCCTTGAAGTACCTACACTGGGTACTTGTGACTTAGAATGGTCACTGTCAGAGACAGGAGACAGGGCTTGTTGGACCTGGGTCTGACCCAGAATGGCATTTCTTAAGTTCTTAGGAAGGGCAAAACAGCATCATCAGTGACATGAAACTCCTTGGCATCATAAGAAAGACAAAGTGGCACAAACAGTGGCATGAGCACATCAAAGTACCATGAGAGGGGCAAAGTAGCACTCATAGTGGCATAAAAATTCAAGAGCAATGGGCACCAACAGAATAATCAGTAAAAATGGAGATGGTGATACCTTTGTACAGGTCCTAGGTGAGGCCTCACCTGGAGTACTGGGTTCAGTTCTGGAGCCCTTTTCTCAAAAAAGATAGAGAAAGGATGGAGGCAGTCCAGAGAAAGGCTACCAAAATGGTGTGGGCTGAGTATCAGAAAACATAAGAACAAAATAAATTGCCATGCTGGGTCAGACCAAGGGTCCATCAAGCCCAGCATCCTGTTTCCAACAGAGGCCAAACCAGGCCACAAGAACCTGGCAATTACCCAAACACTAAGAAGATCCCATGCTACTCATGCAATTAATAGCAGTGGCTATTCCCTAAGTAAACAATAGCAGTTAATGGACTTCTCTTCCAAGAACTTATCCAAACCTTTTTTGAACCCAGCTACACTAACTGCACTAACAACATCCTCTGGCAACAAATTCCATAGCTTTATTGTGCGTTGAGTGAAAAATAATTATCTCAGATTTGTCTTAAATGTGCTACTTGCTAACTTCATGGAATGCCCCATACTCCTTCTATTATTTGAAAATGTAAATAACCGATTCACATCTACTCGTTCAAGACCTCTCATGATCTTAAAGACCTCTATCATATCCCCCCTCAGCTGTCTCTTCTCCAAGCTGAACAGCCCTAACCTCTTCAGCCTTTCCTCATAGGGGAGCTGTTCCATACCCTTTATCATTTTGGTTGCCCTTCTCTGTACCTTCTCCATCGCAACTATATCTTTTTTGAGATGCTGCGACCAGAATTGTACACAGTATTCAAGGTGCGGTCTCACCATTGAGCGATATAGAGGCATTATGATGTTTTCTGTTTTATTAACCATTCTGTTCCTAATAATTCCTAACATTCTGTTTGCTTTTTTGACTGCGGCAGCACACTGAGCCGACGATTTTAAAGTATTATCCACTATGATGCATAGATCTTGTTCCTGGGTGGTAGCTCCTAATATGGAACCTAACATAGTGTAACTACAGCAAGGGTTATTTTTCCCTATATGCAACACCTTGCACTTGTCCACATTAAGTTTCATCTGCCATTTGGATGCCTAATCTTCCAGTCTTGCAAGGTCCTCCTGTAATGTATCACAATCCGCTTGTGATTTAACTACTCTGAATAATTTTGTATCATCTACAAATTTGATAACCTCACTCGTCATATTCCTTTCCAGATCATTTATAAATATATTGAAAAGCACCGATCCAAGTACAGATCCCTGAGGCACTCCACTGTTAACCCTTTTCCACTGAGAAAATTGACCATTTAATCCTAATCTCTGTTTCCTGTATTTTAACCAGTTTGTAATCCACGAATGGACATCGCCTCCTATCCCATGACTTTTTAGTTTTCTTAGAAGCCTCTCATGAGGGATTTTGTCAAATGCCTTTTGAAAATCCAAATACACTATATCTACCCCTTCACCTTTATCCACATGTTTATTAACCTCTTCAAAAAAATGAAGCAGATTTGTTAGGCAAGACTTCCCTTGGGTAAATCCATGTTGACTGTGTTCCATTAAATAAACCATGTCTTTCTATATGCTCTACGATTTTGATCTTGAGAATAGTTTCCACTGTTTTTCCTGGCACTGAAGTCAGGCTCACTGGTCTATAGTTTCCCGGATCGCTCCTGGAGCCCTTTTTAAATATTGGGGTTACATTGTCTACCCTCCAGTCTTCAGGTGCAATGGATGATTTTAATGATAGATTACAAATTTTAACTAATAGATCAGAAATTTCATTTTTTTAGTTCCTTCAGTACCCTAGCATGCATACCATCTGGTCCAGGTGATTTGCTACTCTTTAGTTTGTCAATCTGGCCTACTTCATCTTCCAGGTTCACAGTGATTTGGTTCAGTTCGTTTGACTCATCACCCCTGAAAACCATCTCCGGAACTGGTATCTCCCCAACATCCTCATTAGTAAACACGGAAGCAAAAAATTCATTTAGTCTTTCTACAATGGCCTTATCTTACCTATGAGCCTCTTTAACCCCTCGGTCATCTAATGGTCCAACCGACTCCCTCACAGATTTCTTGCTTTGGATAAATGGCGCCGAAAAATGGCGGCGGCCATAGACGAACACGATTGGACGGCAGGAGGTCCTTCCGGACCCCCGCTGGACTTTTGGCAAGTCTCGTGGGGGTCAGGAGGCCCCCCACAAGCTGGCCAAAAGTTCCTGGAGGTCCAGCAGGGGTCAGGGAGCGATTTCCCGCCGCGAATCGTTTTCGTACGGAAAATGGCGCCGGCAGGAGATCGACTGGAGGAGGTCGTTCAGCGAGGGTTCCGGCGCCTCGCTGAACGACCTCCTGCAGTCGATCTCCTGCCGGCGCCATTTTCCGTACGAAAACGATTCGCGGCGGGAAATCGCTCCCTGACCCCCGCTGGACCTCCAGGAACTTTTGGCCAGCTTGTGGGGGGCCTCCTGACCCCCACGAGACTTGCCAAAAGTCCAGCGGGGGTCCGGAAGGACCTCCTGCCGTCCAATCGTGTTCGTCTATGGCCGCCGCCATTTTTCGGCGCCATTTTGGAAAATGGCGCCGGCTGAAGACAACAAGATTCAGGAGCAGGAGCCCGTTCCGGACCGCTGCCGTTCCGGACCGCCGCTGGACCCGCAGGTTATTTAACTCATTTGGGGGGGGGTTCGGGAGGGTGGGGGATTTAATTTAAAGGGTCGGGGGTGGGTTTTAGGGGGTTTTAGTGTGCCGGCTCACGATTCTAACGATTTATAACGATAAATCGTTAGAATCTCTATTGTATTGTGTTCCATAACGGTTTAAGACGATATTAAAATTATCGGACGATAATTTTAATCGTCCTAAAACGATTCACATCCCTAGGTAGTATACTCCTATCACTATACTCTTATCCGACACACATGGGATTCCTACCCATATAGATTCTACTGAGCATTTAGTCTCTTGTATGATTTTTATCCTGTTGGACTCTATACTCTCCTGTATATAAAGTGCCACACCTCCACCAAGTTGATCCTCCCTATCATTGCGATATAATTTGTACCCTGATAGGGCACTGTCCCATTGGTTATCCTCCTTCCACCAAGTCTCTGTGATGATAATTATGTCAATCTCATCATTTGCTGCTATACACTCTAACTCTCCCATCTTATTTCTTAGGCTTCTGGCATTGGCATGCAGACATTTCAAAGTGTGTTTTTTTGTTTGTATTAACAACCTGCTTTTCAGTTGTTAGGGATAATTCAGAAATCATTAGCTTCAGTGTTTATTTACATATAGGCACATGGACTACGTTTGCTTTTATTGGAACCTCTCTGTTGGGATGCCCTATGAGAAGAGACTAAAGGATATGAATATGTATACCCTGGAAGAGGGGAGGCACAGGGGTGATATGATACAGACCTTCAGATACCTGAAAGGTTTTAATGATGTAAAACATCAAACCTTTTACACTGGAAAGAAATCAGTAGAACTAGGAGTTATGAAATGAAACTCCAGGGAGGATGACTCAGAACTAACGTCTGAAAATATTTCTTCACAGAGAAGGTAGTGGATGCTTGGAATACCTTCAAGAGGAGGCGGTGAAAGCCAAACAGTGAAAGAATTCAAAAGGGCATGGGATAAATACTATGGATCCCTAAAAGCTAAAGGATGGAAATGAAGAAGAGGGGGTAACCTGCTGATACGGTGGTTACTACGTTAAACCAATAAGCCTGATGCTTTGATGCAGCTCAAACATTGCTCTCTGCTTCAATGGCAGGGGGAAAGTAGAATTGGATTCATACAGCAACCATCGAGGGCCCCAACTTTTATGGTCTGGGGAAACAAATAAGTATGGGGTAATTTGCTTACTACACTAAACCAATAAGCCTGATACTTTTATGCAACTCAAACACTGCTCTCTGCTTCAATGGCAAGGTGTTTCAGGGAATTGGATTTAGACGGCAGCCAACGAAGGCCCTGATTTTTACGGTCTGGGAAACTGATAAGCATGGGGTGACCTGCACAGCGCAGCAGATACTGCCATAAGCTTACTGGATAGACTAGATGGACCATTTGGTCCTTTTCTGCCATCATTTCTATGTTTCTAAGTTTCTATATAACAGTGGCATTAAGACCCAAAGGCACCAAAAGAGGGACAAAGTAGCCAAACAGTTACACAAACACCTCAATGCACTATGAAAGGGGAAAAGCACCACAATCTGTGGCATAAAAAGCCCAAGGCACCAAAAGAGGGGCAGAGGGCACCAACAGCAATGGCATTGACACCCCAAGGTACTGTGAAGAGAAAAGCAGCACAAACGGTGGCACGAAGACCCTAGGCTCCTTGGTGTTAAATCCAAGTCCTTCAAGTTTGGTATGTTTGAATAGAGAAACTAGGGCTAAGATTTTCAAATCAATAATAAAAACTTATTTTCAAACAGACATTCTTCTTCAAGCTCTCAAATAAGCTACAATTAGACCCTGTCACATAACATCTTTGTACTTCCCCCATGGCTTGAACCCATGGTTACCTGAGGATCCTAGTAGGCACTCTGTAAGTCTGCATATGCCACTCTCCTGGTAACCACCCTGCATCAACTAGAGTGCTGCTTGCTTTTGGACAAATATCCTGCCCACAAAACTATTTCCTGAGAATTTTCCTGGGGACAGTGTGACTCCACAGTCTGGGCGCCCACTGTTCCCAGAGAAGTGCTCAAAGATCACACATGTAAAACACTGGGATCCCCAGCTTCTCATTTAACTGGGATACAATTAGCTTCAAGCACATTGGCAATTTATTCATTTATTATTTGAAATCTCTCATTAACTACTTTCCTGCCTACTTTCCTGCCTAGTTAATTTCTAACTTCCAACAGCCAAAGAAACAGGAAGAAAAAAAAATGAATGTGATGCTTGACTTGATGGCAACATATGATCAGACCCTGCTGTGGCCTCACCTACACTTTCAGCATTGGTTTCCTAGGAAACTCATGTGGGGAAGGAACTACTGCAGGGCCAGATTATGCACTGGCTCAGAGATAGGCGCCGGAACCCTCGCTGAACGACCTCCTGCAGTCGATCTCCTGCCGGCGCCATTTTCCGTACGGGAAACGATTCGCGGCGGGAAATCATTCCCTGACCCCCGCTGGACCTCCAGGAACTTTTGGCCAGCTTGGGGGGGGCCTCCTGACCCCCACAAGACTTGCCAAAAGTCCAGCGGGGGTCCGGAAGGACCTCCTGCCGTGGAATCGTGTTGTTCTATGGCCGCCGCCATTTTTCGGCGCCATTTTGGAAAATGGCGCCGGCTGAAGACAACAAGATTCAATAGCAGGAGCCCGTTCCGGACCGCTGCCGTTCTGGACCGCCGCTGGACACCCAGGTTATTTAAGTCATTTGGGGGGGTTCGGGAGTGTGGGAGATTTAATTTAAAGGGTCGGGGGTGGGTTTTAGGAGGTTTTAATGTGCCGGCTCACGATTTAACGATTTTTCACGATATTTACCCCCCCCAAACGGCAACAATACGATTTCCTCCCCCTCCCAGCCGAAATCGATCGTTAAGACGATCGAGGACACGATTCACATCTCTAGTAATGAGCATCAGGAGGGGTGCTAGGACCCCTAAGCTTGCACTCCTCCTGCATCGCTGGCCCTACCATGATTAACAGCTGTATATGGTGGGACTGGCTTTACCACATCCTTCGACAATGGCACCTATGGCCAAGAAAATATTAGCCAATGCCATGGGCAGCTATGGCTGTGAGAAAACAAGAGTAAGTCCTGCAGGGAGCAGGAGGAGAAAGGCCTGAAGCTGGAGTGAACAAAAGTTCAATTTTTGTTTGCATATTTCTCTTCATAATATGTGGTCATTTATCTTGTATTTGGTGAGGGATATTTTCGTGTTTGTGTATGATCAACATGAGGTGTTCTGTTAACATGTAGTTTCTATGTACACCAGTGTACTCTGTTTTCCCAGCAGGATGTGCATTACTAATATTAAATTTTGATTTTTAGTCTGACTTTTCAAATAATACTCAAGGTTACAGTATTTTTAGAATTCAGGTACAATAAGTCCATGGCCCCCAAATCCTTACACTCTTGATGGGTTCCTGAGGCAATGAGGGATAAAGCAATTTGCTCAGGATCGTCAGTGAGGCAAGTGGTTTCCATGGCTCTCAGCCCATTACTCAAACCACCACTAGGCCACTCCTTCTTCCTGCTAGGAAGAATAATATTGCTTTTCTAGGGCTTGATTATAACATTTGCATTGTTTCCTTTTCATAGGTAAAGTTGTTTGAATTCTGAACACTGATGCTGTTTTGAAATGGATTTGCTGTATAGGTTCTGAGTGACTTTGTTTTAAAAGGTTTTGTGTTACTTCAAATGCCATATAATTGAAGGAGTTGTGTCATGTTACTAAGATGACATAATTTGAATTTTTTTTGTATGGTGAGAAGAGGAAACATCCCAGATCAGTCCAGTCAGCGATTCTTCTCAGAGACTATCTTCAGCCAATGAAGTATGAATTTTTTTTAATTTATAAATTGTATCTATTTCTTGATTTTTTTTTTTGCAGTCTATGTCCAAAAATCACAGATAACACTTTTATCTGACACTATAACATGATTTCTGCATATTTGTATTGACATACACATGTGCATCTATATCTATCTATCTATCTATCTATTTATCTGTAATCCTATTTCAGTGGATGGGATGAATCCTAATGGGGCCATAAAAGAATTTGTAACTCTTAGGGCTAACTCCAGCTGTCACTTTCACAAATCGTTTTGTCTCAAGGAGTGGATTCTTTTCTATTGGGGGGAAGGATGACCTTCAAGTCCTATGCAGTTTAGTGGAATTCCTCCTTTCTATGCACCATCGGTGCCTTCTCACCGATGGTGTTTCAGGGACCAGACAAGACAAAAACTGAGTGTTCAAAATTAAAGTTAACTGTGATTTCTTCAGAATAATTAAATGTTCAATCAGGTAGATATAGGGCTCGAAATTACATCTGTACTCACACTGTTTTTTTTTATACTAAACTTCTTTGCTCTCTCTCTCTCTGTGAACATGTGTCATTTTCTCAGGCTCCTGGGATAGAGCTTACCTCTCCTGCAGTAAGTAACTAAGTTTTCCTAGTTGTGCAGGGAAATCCTAAGTGTGATTGGGATCCCATTAAACCTGAAAAAATTGTGCCTGAGGTCCATAAGAGTCCAGTTCTTCAAAACCCCAGCCTGTGTCCTGTGCACCCAAGGGTGGTGATCCCAGGTCTCCAAAGATCGTGCCTCCTCTCTCTGTCCTTCATACCGCAGACTCTTTCTGATGTGACCTCTCTTGAGGAAAGGTTTGTTGATAGAAGAAACCAGGCTATTACAGCACAGCTTCAGAGAGAGGAAGGGTGGTACTAAACTACTTCCTCACAAATCAAATGGGGAAAATGCTTTCAAAGTCCAAAAACCTTCCTCTGAGATGATGGGTCACAGGTGCTCCCTCATTGGTAGTGAAAGGGGTCCAGGAGATTATCATTCCCCTGGCCACCAGACCCAGGGATGTCTTTACTCTAGAAGTCAGAGTCTCACCTCAGAACAAAAATCCAAACTCTGAAAATATCACTCAAAAGTCTATTTACCAAAACTTGGAAGCCAATCTTAATATGCCAGGGTTGCATTGAAAGAAATCACACTTCCAAAAACAGCTTGGAAGACTAACTCAAATCAGGGGGTAATAAAACAGCACACCACTCTACAAAATCCAAACCAAAATGACCACACTATACACTGACCTAGCTCCCTCTTCTGGACTGGGAACTAACTACCTCAACAATTCTCTAAGAGGGCGCTGTTGGGAATGATTTGTCCCTCTATAACCCAAGGATAGGGATCTATGGCCATCTGGTGGAGCCCTAGGGGGTCTCTAACTATTTATATACTCACATACTAAACAAAGTTGGGGATAATTTTAAAAATTGTACATCTTTTGTTCAAGATCGCAAATACTTTTACCCACAGTCTTTGCACCAATTGTCAAAGGGAATGGTGTGTACTTTTAGAAGCTTATAGGAAGGGCAATTTCAATAAGCCTTTTTACCCATGTAAATGTATTTTAAATATTGTCTTCTTTATGTCCAATAACGTGTTTTAATATCCCAATAATTCACTCTGATTCTTCAGCCACAAATAATACTTTCTACTTAAATATTATTCAGGCCTCATATCACGATGCAAATTACACACTGAAAAGCATGACTTATATCTGCCTTGTGTGTCACTGTTATAATCACAGGTCAAATGTCTTTTTTTTTACAGAACGCAATCAAAATAAATTGTATCCTTTTTTTGTGAATGCAAATAAAATTATCCATACTTCTCTCATGAAACGTCTGTGTCTTTTAGTTTAGTCCCAAGCCCATCATTGACCAGTATTTTGAAAACAGCATCTATACTAGGGGCATATAAGAAAAAGAAAAATAATAATAGAGTACAACAAAAACATTTGGTAAGTATTCAAAATTGATAATAGCAGAGTAACAAGGTCATGTTTACAAGGCTCCCTTTGTCATTGTCCTTATGAAAACTTATTGAATAATATAGCAGTTTAGATTTGTTCGTATAAAGAACTTACAGGTAATAGCAGTTTGAACTCCCTTAGTCTTTTTTTTTTCTCATGAGATAAATGAACAATATTTAAGAACAGAGTGAATTTTTGAGATATTGTATTTTATTTTTTCACTCTTGAGGTTCTGTTTCATGGGATTATGTGTTTTTTACAGTCCTGTTCTGCAAGGGATGGTGATGGGTTCATTATGATTGTTGAGTTTAATTATCAAAATCTTAGAGGAGGGGATGGCCTAAGACTGAAAGTTTGCCTCGGTACTTAATATCCTTGCAACAGCCCTATCTCAAAAGTCATGGCTCAATAAATTGCTTAATTTATAAGGTGCCACCAGCCTCTTTTTCTTTCTTACTTGTCATGCTATATGCTCACTTTTGTTTCCCTTTACTGCATCACTCCAATGCAGGCATACAAATAAACTGTTAGAATACTTCAGTAAAATCTGTTAAGCCAGCAACCACTGGAGCACTTCTGGAACTTGAACCCATAAAATAGAATCTGATTACTTTCTTCCATCCATGGGAAAAAAAAAAGTGTTCCTGATAAGCAGCCAAATCCAGCAGCAAAGGTTCACTGTTGCATATATTTCGATCTATAAACCCCTCCTCAAATAGGGAAAATTCAGATAAATAAAGGATACAGTATGCACAGAAGACACTTTCAAAAGTCAGAACAGAACACCAACTGTCTGTATTCCCTGATGGTCATTCTTTACTTCCTAATAAGTTTATTAAGCCAGAAGGACTTTTTTCTTTAAACAAACTTTTATTCCAGGGGACAAGTCCACGCCTTAAGCTTGTTTAGTTAAGCTGTGATTCATCACTTCTATTCCTTTTCATCCATACTTCCATACTGTACAATTCAGGCTATCAGGGGAAATAGGACCTTTTCAGATCCACATCTGTGATCCCACAGTGGATAACATTTCTTGAGTTGCCACAAATCATTAAAAACTTTGAAAAGAAATGCCATGAAAAGTAAACTTTAAACTTGCCTCCAGAAAAATGAATGATGGATGAGGCGCACTGAGTCTCTCTTCTCTGTCATGCATCGAAAACTCAACGTCTGCATAGCAGGAACGAGGATTTAAACTGCACTCCAAGGAGCACATCTGTGCACTAAGTAAATATAGATAAAGAATGGAGTGCAATTATTTACAATAAATATTGTAATGTTTAGCAAATGTGAGCAGAAAAGATTTTAGACATCATAATGTCCATGGCCTGACGATGGGATTAATGATACATTTTTTTTTGAGCACAAGAGATACAAAACCATGGACAATGCAACAATCATTAAGCTTGTCCTCAGATGGGCTTCAAATACATTCCATTTTAGATGCTTGCATGAGTTGAAACTCAAATGGAATGTATCTTAAGTTCTTTTGAAAGAGTTTTATAAAAACTGTATTATAATTAGGTATTGAAATAAAAGAAAAGCAATAATTATATACCAAAAATTGTCATCCATCCAACATAACAAAAGGGAAGGTTCTCCAGTCTAGTCAGAATACCATATATAAATGCATACACAATGAGACATAGAGATACAGATATATGTTTAGAATTTTACCCCTGACAACAGAACAGTAGATGCTTATTACAAAGAAGTTTGACCCAGTGAAATTCCATTGAGCATAGATACTGTAATTGTTGTGAGTTGCGACCCATCTGTGTGTCATTTAATTGAACAGCTTTTATTTTGGAGTTTTTCTTAGACAGTAGAACTCTGTTATTATGATTCCTTATGTTGCAGTGAATATTTTCAAAAGCTCCATTATCCTCCAGCAAATGTCAGTGAAGAAGCCAGAATTGTTACAGTAACTGAATCTTTATTTGAGCAAATCAATGGACAGCACAGGTTTATAAAAAAAAGACATTTTAATTTAAATTCAAACTTCCTCTTATGTTTGACCACCTAATTAAAATTGTGTAAGTACAATAATTCACTAATGACAATTCCCATGCCTCACTCACTCCCTCTCAAGAAAAAGAAAAATTTAATACAAATCTTTATTCCAGGAACCGTGCCTACATTTTGATATGTTCTTTATTGTTTCGTACTCAGTTCAGCAAGGACATTGTAGTACTCTCAGATAGGGGTAGATTTTAAAAGCCCTGCGCGCATAAATCCTGCCGGATTTACGCACGCAGGGCAAGCCTATTTTGCACAGGCCGCCGGCGTACGCAAAGCCCCGGGACGTGCGTAAGTCCCGGGGCTTCGGAGGGGCGTGTCCGGGGCATGTCCGGGGGTCAGGGGGCGGTCTGGGGTGGGTCCGGGGGCATGGCGACGGTTCGGGGGCGGGACGGCAGGGCGGTCCCGAGTTCCCCGGCACTGCGGCCTGTGCTAGGGGATGCCAAGGCGGTGCGCGCAAGTTACGCCTGCCTCAAGCAGGCATAACTTGCACAACAAAGGTAGGGGGGGAATTAGGAAGGGCTGGGGGGTGGGTTAGCTAGGGGAAGGGAGGGGAAGGGAGGGGAAGGTGGGGGGACTCGGAGGGAACAGAGGCAGGCTGCGCAGCTCGGCACGTACAGGCTGCCGATTTTGCGCACCCTTGTGTGCGCCGACCCCGGATTTTATAAGATATGCGCAGCTACACGCGTATCTTATAAATCTGGCGTACATTTGTGCCAGTTGCACGAACAGAAGTACACATGCGCGTACTTTTTTAAGATCTACTTCATAATTCTCAGATGCAGGGGACTTTGCAGTAAACAGGTGCTCATAATAAGATTTCAGAGTACCAAGTTGCACTGGATGCATCCAGATACACAAATAATAGGAAATAACGAAAAGGACAGAGAAAGAGAGAGAGAGAGAGAGAGCGCACCATTGTAAACCATCCAAAATAAAGAGGGTAATTTACTAAGCATTTTCCCCATAAACACAGAATAGAAACAAAATTTAGTACATATAGGATAAAATTCACTATATGAAAACCAAGGGAATTGTTGGGTAATGAAAATACTTTTGCAGGTCTAATGAATAATGTTGCAAAAAATATCCTTTTCTTCATGGACTCATATCTATGAGAATAGAGAAAGGGAAAAGGATATTTCAGACACTTCCCACTGGGTTTGGTTTTAGACAGAGGGAGTAGTTTCTATATGGCAGAGGAATCCAGATGGTTCTCTCGTCTTTCCTCCAGGGAAGATGGCTGAGGCTCAAGGATGGAGCTCCCAGGCCATCAGGATCCAGCTTAGATTTCAGGAGGATTCTGAGTAAATGAATCAAGACGTGATCTTTAGGGAAGAGGAGTACACCCTATGCACTTTTTCCCAGGGGAGATTATCTTGTATGCCTTAATAGGTGGATCTTCAATCTGGAGAAGAGTAAAGTTACCAGGTTTAAGAACCTGTCCTAAGAGTTTCTGCACCAAAGAGTGGCAGCAGAAGCTATACCAGTATATGCTTTGAGAAATGTTTCATAGAAGGAGCCCTCCGAGGATTAAGAGGATAGTTTACTTTCAACCAGGAGAAATTTCAAGTTCCTACTTGGAGAGGAAAATCTCCCGGTAACAATATGGGGACATTTCCAATGGTAAGAGCATTTCTAAAGAGTGCTTTGCTAGTGGTGGGAGAGGAGAAAATCCTCTATTCCACAAATTCTGCAATTATAAAACATTGATAGTATGTTTGAATATTTGTGCTTCATACCACTAGAAGACAGTGTACTATCTGCTAAGTATCCACATTTTTCAAACACCTCATTAAACTTTCATTGGGATCCACACCAACCTTGTGTTGTTGAGTAATTTGTTCTGAGAGGTGCAAAAGAAATACAAAGCCTAAGCATCCTCAAAACTTGTTTTTCCTCCCTGTTGGAGGCACCCATGGTGCCTCCAACACACCTGGGATGCCCTTCGGCTCCCAGGTGTGTCTCTTAGTCAGGAGAAGAATTGGAACAGGGGTTACATAAGTTTTCATGATTATCAAGGAATTTTTACTTAAGAAGAAGAAAAGGCTAGTAGTCCCAAAAGCTTGTAATATGAAACATTTGTTAGACCTATAAATATATCAGGGCTTTTTTTTTTTGCTCTGGTGTTCAAGGATTACACTAGTACAAAATATTTAACATTTACAACCTGCTGCTACCATTGGGGGTCTGTATAATAAATCAGAGAGTTCTGTGTTTATTTCTTAATATGCATGTTCTGCCCAACAGATTAGCTCAAACATGTACAATATTAATGAGATACAGAGTGCACAGACACTGAAAGAGGTGCGATAAAATGAATACAGTCCTTTGAGCTTGCACATTCTTGACACATTCAGATTTGCTGGTACTAACTGGCCAAAGAATAAAGGGCTGGATAACCAGGGGAATGTCCCTACGTGGCCCTTAAGGCAATTATCAAATAGCACCCTGCCTCCTCCATATACACACATGTAACATCCTGCTTACCTTTCTTATTCACTCCAAACGAATAACACTCTAGTGTGCATCTCTTCTTACAATTCTCCAAACAAATAAACTTCCAGTACCTACCCCAGCTATTACAAAGCTCTCGGAACAAAATAATAACTCTCCAGTACATTCTCCTCATCTTCTTATTCCTCCACCCAAATGAAATAGCCCAATGGTGCTGCTTCACTTTCTGATTCTCTCAATCCCCCTACTCTGATTCTGGCCCATAAACCGACTCTGGCCCTCTACTTCCTTCTGACACTTGTCTCTAAACCACCCCAAGCTACCCAGTAGCAGGAGAGTCTCTTACTTCCTACTTGCTCATTTTCCAGTATTGCTCTGCTACTATACAATATTAGGGTTGTCCATTTATTTTAAATGGATTGGCAAAACACAACAAATGAGGCTGTTTTTGGATTGTACAAATGATGCAAACTGAAAATTAGCCTTATATGAAAATACCTAAAAATGTTTGTGTATTTTTGTATAAGTGCTTTAAAAAATGGGCCTTTAGCAGGACTAGGCTTTGGCCTAGTCCTCCCTGGAGTCCAACCTCAAAACAGGTTATGTTGCAAAGTCCCACACCTAGGCCCAAATTCAATGCTAGGGCCTGTTAAAGGCAGGGTCCTGTCACTGAGGTCTAGGTCCAATGCCAAGGCCCGGGCCTAGGCCTAGGACTGATGCTTGAGCCTGGACCCAATGTTGAATCCCTGTCACGAGGCCTGGGCCTGGGCCTAGGCCAAAGCATGGGTCTAGCCAAAGCTGGGTCCCAGCCATGAACGTTAGGGTTCAATACCAGGGCCCACCTGAGGCTGGGTCCTGTTGCCTAGGCCCGGATCCAACACAGAGGGCCATTATGAAGTTCAATGCTGGGGCCTTGCTCGAAGCAGGGTCCCAGTTACAGAGGCCTAGGTCTAAGCCTGAGGCCTAGGACTGGACCTGACACTGGAACCAGGGGAAGATTGGCCTATTGGGGGATCAGGCATGCCCTGGTAGGCCGGTCAGATTGGTAATGTGTCATTTCCTCTCAGACTCTTCTGCTTTCCTTGTGGCTCAACTGAACTAGCAGTTAACTCTTTGTCTTTGTGTGCAGATGTGCTGGGCTTCAAATTCAGAGGGAGCAAATGCAGGCTGGTACTTGTTGCAGGTAAGCCAGCACCTTGATGGCCCCTGCTTGCTGTATATATTTGAAAAAAAAATTAAATGCTGCTCTGTTGCTGGTTCCACAGCAGTGCTCTGTTTTCCAGTCAGAGCACTGCCTGCCTTTGGCCTGCCTCTCTGATGCTCCAGTCCAGCTGCAATGTCCTGTCCCAGCCTCTTCTTGTCTCTCCCACCTTCTTTTTATTCTTTTTTTTACTAATTGGATGAGCCATCAGCCCCAGGACCCTTCCTAGGGAGAAAAAAAGCAGTCTATTGCCAGTCCCGCATTAACAGAGCTCTGTTTCCATCTGTACCCTCAGAGATGGAAGAAGGGAAAGTGAAGCTGTGCAAGCACTGGCAGGCAGCACTGTGACTGAGAACAGCACTGCCCTGGGACAAGAAACTGAGGTTTCTTTTGGCCTCAGTGAATCCAGTAAATTAAAAAAAAAAAAGCTGTGAAGGAGAGAGGGACTGACTGGGACCATCACATTGCAGCTCTCCCACTATCACCGGATAGCAAAGTGCTGCAGAACCCAACAGCTGGATGTACTGGTTGTAGCCTGTAAGGTTACCAGCAAAAAAAAAAAAAAGCTGGGGTGGGGGTTTGGGGGGTAAAAGCAGGAATTTGAGGATTGGGTGAAGGTAAGTGTGAAATTAGGGAAGGGCAAGCATTCCTGGTGTTGGAGATTTTTTGGCTCAAGTCTGACAGTAGAGGCGTATGTGTTCCAGGTCACATAATGTACCTCTCTGGGGTCAGCTTGCTGTGCTTTTGGGAGTCACTGAATCACATGGGCCTGTTTTAAAAAAGTCCCCCGGGCTGATATTTTCCTACAATCTGCCATGACTGGAACCCAGACTGAGGCTAGGCCCAGGCAGCATCTTTCTTCATCTTCTATCAGCTATAAATGATTTCTTCACCCAAAGAATGCACTGCAGTGGTGCCACTGTGGTGCCTTCCACCAGAGTAGATGGCTTGGGCCTCAGCAATGGAACCCAGCCTTAATCAAGCCCAGGTTTTAGACCCGGGTCTAGGTCTCTGCTATCAGGACCTGGTCTCTGGCCAGACCCTAGTGTCTGACCTAAGTCTAGGTGTAGGCCCAGGCCTCACAATGGGACTTGGTCTCGGCCAGGCCCCAACATTTGATCCAGGCCTAGGCCTTGGGCTGGGCCGCTGCATCAGACCTAGTACTGGCTTAGGCACAGGCCTTGGTGATGGCTTTGGCTGGGCCATTGGACCCAGACCTAGTCTTTAAGCCTAGGCCCATGCCATGGCAATGGAATTCAGCTTCAACTGGACTCTGGCATTGGACCTGGGCCTAGGACTGTGTCTTAGCAACTGGAACCTGACCTTGGGCCAGATCCAGGCATCAAGCCTAGACATAGGCCCAGGGCTTGCTTTGACTTTGTGACCCAGCCACAGCTAGGCCTCTGAATCATACCTGGGCTTAGGCCTTGCGCCTAGGCCTGAATCTCGGTGACAGGCCTGAATCTCGGCCCTAAGCCTAGGCACAAGCCCAGTCTTCAGCAATGGGACCCGGCCTCTGCAGAGCCTTGGTGATCGAGATCCAGCCCCAGGCTTGGGCTCTGCTTTTTTTTTTCTTTTAAATGAAATCAAAGGGCCCTTCTCCAATTAAATTCAATGTAAAACAAAACACAAATAAAAATCACATTTTTTTTTGTTTTAAATGATCCTAATGAATGACTGTGACTTGTGAAATTAATTAATGAACAAAATCAAATTTGTATACCCTGCACATCCCTATACAGCATCACTTAGCACTTCGAACCACATGTGCATGGCAGAATTGATGTGATATATATTTACTACATTCCTGTATGAGGAACTGAGTGGGTACTAAATTTAGCTCCTGGCTTCCCCTCCCTCCTTTGCCCTTTCAGCCTTAGTAAATAGCATACTAACAATTAATGAGATAATTACCATGATATAATATAATGTTTTGCATATGTAGGCATGCTCAATTTTAATGTGCCTGTATGCATTTCAAAAGAGCAGTGTGTTGACCCCACAGTAAATGTTTGGTAAATGGTGTGTTTTTTTAGTAAACAGAATAAATGGGCTTATCCTGAGCACTAAAAAAATAAGCGTGCCTTTAGTGCATAGACCTCATTATTAGCACCAGATTTTAAGTGCCTGCTTTAACAGTGCACCTTGATATTATTATTAACATTAATATTAAATTCAAATTGAATGAAGCAGGCAGGCTGTTTAATGCAATTTATAAAAGAGAATTGTACCTGCCTTGGCCTCTTAGTGCTCTGAATTCACTGCTGCTGAAAAGAAAGGGTTATTGTGGTCACATAAGCTTGACAAAATGTTCTCAGCTTTGAAAAAAAATTATTTTTAAAATTCACGTTTTATCCATTTAGAGCAATTCTGCAAGCTTCCTTATCTTTTGCAGAAAAAAATCTCCTTATTTTCCCATAATATACAGAAATGAGACTATTGCTAATGTCGCACATATTACCAGCATTGAACCCAGCTCCTTTTAATAAATACTATTTAATTTGCACCCTGCTTGTAAATAGCTAGGGGTTCAAACTTTAGGGCTGAAACACAGCAGAATGTTATTTTGTATTGAACACAGTTCTCAAAGTGTAAATAAATATCTTCATTTTTACTCAACATTTCCTAGGTCTGCCTATATATCATTTTCATGTAAGTTAATATTTTTTTAACTGACAAATAATCAAAACACCTGCTTTATGCATAGCGAGCCAAAGTTTCAAACATATCCATTTGACCCGATATATGCACACATTTGATAAATTATTGTAGAATCTGCATGGCGCCATCTGTACAGGTTTTAAATTACAGTTATACTCACCCCCCAAAGTGCATGCATACTTTAAAGTACATGCAAAATTTTGTGCGTATTCGGTATCCTTAGTATGAGCATACGCTCTTATCCGCATGTACATTTCAGTTATGCAAGCTCAGGCTCATTCCAAAATGTCCCCTCACCCTAGCACAAAAGCCTAATTTTCATCCTGAGACTTGTTCAGCCCCACCTCCCTTACTGTGGCCAATGAGGACCTCCTGTTCCCCAGCAGGGGGTCCAGAGCAATTGCCCATCCCATGATTTAGTTCTGGCAGGGCTTGTGCTGTGAATTTAATTGTGCTGGCTCCTACTCCCAGGAGGTAAGTGCCTTGTGTGGTCAAAAATCAAATAAAGTGAAGGAAAACCAGGGTGCATGTGCAAAGAGACATGAAGCAGGTACAGACTGTTGCACCATGCGTGCAGTTTTGCACAGAAGCCAGAAAAAACGTTTTCATGTGTTGAGGAGCTTCCTTTCATATGGATCCACTGGAGCAGTGTGCACCGCAGCCCCTTAGCCACAGCTATGGAGCACAACATCTCTGCAAAGAGCTTCAGAGGATGGAGCCAATGCCCTGATGGTGTGAGGTGGTGGCAATGGGCACAGGCAGCCGAGGCAAAAATCTCTTAGCCTTAAAGTGTCATTTGTAGTGAAAAGTGTGGTGGGGTGTGGGGTGGTGAGCAGGGAGGGGCATGTCAGATAGGACAATGAATAGACACTGTTAGGGTGGGTTAGGGGTTAGTGGGCATGCAGGAAAAACCTGCCATTGAGGATGTCACAGAACCTACATCATACATCTAGGAACATATAATTTTAATTTCTCATCTGTACAGTTAGAAAACCCCTAGAAGAAGGCCTGAGAGCTGCTCTGCCTGGGAGGGGGGGGGGGGGGAACTAGTTGGAGGCAGGAGAGGATTGGAGATAAGGTCACATAACACCCATTTGGGAGGTGTCAACATAATCTTTCTATTTGCTGCTTCCATTACATACCCCACTATTGCCCTGGCAGCCTACAGAATGCGGTCACAATCAACAGCTTGAAGTATCCCTCTTGCACATAAGGTGCCATCCTTCTAGAACCCGTTAGTGTCCATCTAGCAGAATGGTGGCCAAAGCACAACCCCTGGGTAATGGTCTGCCATACCATGAGGCACTACTTTTACAGCAGTCACAGGCTAATTATGTAAGTAGTGTGTTAATATCAACTCTAAATACCATTATCAGGCAATCCCTAAGATCACCTGTCCTTGTGGCTGCATCATGACCATCAAAGTGAGGGAATCCAAGGCACACATTAGAAATACTATCCTTCCATTTGTTCAAATTCAGAGCTTTGTACCGTGCCTGTAAAGCAGTGTTTTCCAACCTATTCATGCCCAAGGCATATCCACTTTAACAAAAATGTTGTGAGGCTAAAATGTCATATGGCTAAAAGAGCTAGGGAAGTACTGATAGCCCTACCAGTCTCTCTTCTAAATTTTAAAACAAAGGGGGGTGAAGACAAATGAGCCTGTCATAATGCACCAGGTCCCTCAGGAGAAGGGACAAAGTGTGATGCTGGCAGTTGGCTCAGTTAATTACCTTGGCTGATGCATGTGGATGCTAGAGCTCTTTCATTGCTGCTGTGCTGCTGCTGCTACCAACATTCAAAGTGAGTCACACCCAGTGCTCAGTGCACACTCTCTTCCTGTCATACTCAGCCTGGGGATATGACAGAAGCCTGAAAGACTCAAAGATGGGGAAAGATGAGGAGGTGCTGTGTGCATTGTGTGTGCCACACAAAATGGGTTCCAGCATCCATGTCCTGCATGCTGCCCATTAAGTACAACACTCTAGGACTGATGCTGTAGCTAGGAAGAAGATGCATGCATGCATGATTGCACATGTTTTCCGAATGGATTTTCTATCAGTTTAGGAGCCACTGCTGGTGTGTCTTGTTGCTGCAAGGTGCTGAGAACAGAGTGCAGGTGCTGACCTGGATCTGAGCATCAGGCAGTGGTATCTTTTCCATGGCACACTTGATCAGGTCTGACGGCACACCAGTGTGAGATAGCACGCTGGTTGGGAAACACTGCTGCAAAGGACGGCTTTAAAGAAGACATCATGGATGTCCCACCATTAGGGTCACATACATTGCCTCCACCTGTCTGATAAACAGAATGCACTCTTACAGTTTTTATGATGCTGCATATCACACCCCTGGGCACACCTGCTAATGGCTTGTGACACCATTTATTCTCTTGTCATAGACAGTGCCAGCTCCTCCTTGAACAAGGAGGAGGAAGAGGCAGAGGACCAGACCCCTCTTACTATTGCAGCTAAAGTGCCAGCTGCAGGTGGTCACCACCACACCACCACCTGCAGTAGCACACCTGCTAGAACCCCCCCCCCCCCCCTACACTGGCATTCCTAGACCTTAGGGGGCTCAGCCTCTTCTTCATGTTCCCACCCCTATAAGGCCTCTTTCCCATTTCCCCCTAGGATCTCAGGACACAGGTCCTGAGGGTGCCCAGCCATTACTGGCAGAGGGAGGTGAATATCTCCCAGTGCAGCTTCTCTGTGAATATGGACAGTGCCCCATGGCTGCAGAGGTTGGCTCTGTAGCTGAAGCACATGCTCCTTGCCAAATTTCTTATGTCTATTGGTGTCACAGTCCAGAGGATGGGGAAATATGTTAGCAAGATGCAAATGGACTATAGAAGGCTGGTGGCAGTGGTGGAGCATCTTGTCCATGCTCAAGAGGACCTAATGCCCCCAGCCCTTTAAGCCTATCAGGACCTGTCCTCCTGAAGTTCCTGAGGCCTTTTTAAAATGTAAATATTTATGTTCATAATCTTTCCAATTCCTACCCATTTTTTGTGGAACTATTTGTATATTTGTTCAAAAATATTTTTGATTAAAAAAAATTTGTTTCATTTTGTGTGTGGCTTCTTCTTTTGCATGCTATGTACCTTGTCATCGCAGAATCAAGCCTTTTAGGACAGCCTACTGCACTCTCCCACCCACACACTGGCCTGAACATAGTTATGCACACAGCTCTTTCCAATAGCCTCTATCCTGCACTCACCTTCCCTTACAGCTGCTTTAGTTCAGCTCCAGTTTATTAGGGTCTAGACCAAACTCTCCTGAATGTCCTTGTTGTTATGGCTGTAACACTACAGAGCTATAAGTCACCACTTAGGTCTTATCTCCTCTATGTGACAGAGATGTATGTGCTGCCACAAACACACAGGCATAGACTTTACAGGGATACCTCTTGTCTGCCTCAACACAACTACCATCCCACAATGGGGAGAGAAGATGCTGAAAATTAGCATCCCTTTCACCAACAGGAAAATTCCCAGCAGAGGTGTCATATAGATGTGCAGGTAGGAGCTCTATTCAAAAGAAACTGCTTGCATGATGTTCTAATCATCCACCTCTATTTCCCAAAAGCTGTTAATGTCAATGAAGATTAATAAGTCCCAAATTCAGTCTAACCCCATGGTGATTATGGCCAACCAGGAGTTAAACAGGTGGCTGATATAACTAGAGGCCCAATCCTTACCTTCTCTCTGCATACACCGGCTCTTCTTCGAGGTAGGGGTCAGCTATCCACCATAAAATTCTCAGTTTTCAGCTAGCAATCCCTTCATCACTGTTCTGACACTTACATCTCTGGAAGCTGCATATGTCAATGAAGGTCTGCTTGTCTGGAGCGGTTCCCCCTGGGTCCTTGCCATCTACCAGACATGTAGGCATCAGTGGTTCTATAATGAGGCAGAGTAAGGCGATTGCCTCAGGTGGCAAAATTTTGGAGTATTAAACAGTGATCTCCAAAACAGTCCTCCAGCGGCCACCTTACCTTGCTGCCAAACATAGATTTACCAGCATGTCCCTGGAATTTGTAGCCCCGCAGGCTGGAAGAAGAGCCCAGACTTTGGCAGCTGGAGAAAGCCCAGCAGGCCACCGGCGGAGTCCAACCAGCCAGCAGCAGAAGAAGGGATGTGGCCTAGCTGGCCGCAGGAGAAGCCCAACCTGCCAGTGGCTGAAGAAGGGAGGAGGACTAGCGGTTTCCACCAGCAAAAGAAAATGAGGCCCAACGGCAGCCGGCAGCTGAAGAAAATGAGGCCCCTGTCCCAAAAAGAAAGGTAAAGAGGCACGTGAGTGAGGTAGAGGGAGTGTGTGTGTGTTTCTGAGAGAGCATGTATATATTATATATATATGTAGATGTATGATCAATGCTTTGTACTTCTTGATTTTATTATTTTGAGGAACGGTGTTTCTATTTTTCAATATTTGCACTGTATACTGTCTGGCTTGTTGCAGTTTCCAGTTCAGTTTTTTGTCCTCATGTTTCTGTTTATGCTTTATGATCTCTATATTCTGTGTTAGGTGAGGGTCTGTCTGTGTTCTGCATGCTTGACCAAGGTGATATTTTCTGCTAGCATGTAGTTTCTGCGAAACGATCTATAGCAGCCTGGCTAATTCTTTTTTCCTATTAGGAGGTGTATTGGTGTTTAGGGACCGGTGTAATATTTGCAGATTACAGTCACCCCCCACCCTTGATGACTTGGCCTATGCCATGCCTTGGGGCTGGGGGGGGGGGGGCGGGGGAGATGCCATCTCAACCCTTGCCTCTGGCAGCAGATTGCCTTGAACTGCCTCTGCATGTAGGCAAAAGGAATTTGAAGGCTTTTTCATAAAAGCACCCAGCTGTAAGCTATCAGGGACTCCGAGATGTGAAACTTTCCTTGTCACCTCACCCACCTGCAGCCCCTATAATGGAAAAGGACCCACATAAAGCAACCCTTTAAAGATTATCTTTATTTGTTTAAAAGCATTTCTCAACCACATACTCCAAAAGATTGCTTACAGAAAAGAAACATCAATAAAATAATTCAAAAACATAATTACTAATAAAATTACAAACAAATGAGTACTGAGTATTTGACCTATCACAGCTGCTCAATGCAAACAAGAACACATGTATTTATTCATTTATTTATTTTATTTCAAGCTTTTATAGGCCACCTAATACCCAAGGTCCTAAATGACATACAGGTTAAAACATGCATTAAAAAATACACAAACAAAATACTATCCACATATCAACATAAACTGACTCCTCATAAATCAAAGCTAAATCAACAATGGGGATCCATGCTGAGCAAAACACCTGTAGAAAGAAGACTGAGTTCAGATTCATCTGGAAAGTCTTTGAGTCAGTGCTCAAATTAAGGCTTTCAGATAAAGTATTCGATGTAATAAGGGATGCAACTGAGAAAGCTTTCGCTCGTCTCTACAAGTTGAGCCATCCAAACTGAGGGTTCATCTCACAGCCCACGTAGTGATGAACAGAGTAACCGTAGGGAATTATAAACTCCTAACCTCACATTAGCCCAGGGAAGCGAATCCAGCCTAACACCACCTTATATTGAACACCCCATGCCATAGGCAACCACTACAGTTCAAAAAGCACGGGTGTAATTTGGTCTCTTAGTCTACATCATTAGATAACTGCCATTGACACTCCCAGAGAAAAGAATATGTCAACATCTAATGTTAAATACCTGCCTGGAAAACCATGTTTTTAGGGCTTTTTTAAACACGGTAGATTTTGACATAGTTTGTGGGTGCTCAGGCATTGAATTCCTGAGTGTGG
The DNA here is from genome assembly GCF_901001135.1 of Rhinatrema bivittatum. Classification (NCBI taxonomy): domain Eukaryota; kingdom Metazoa; phylum Chordata; class Amphibia; order Gymnophiona; family Rhinatrematidae; genus Rhinatrema; species Rhinatrema bivittatum. The sequence goes on from NC_042621.1 coordinate 183,863,969, forward strand.
TACTTGTAACTGAGAAGGCGTGCTCTCTAGTTTCCACTCAGAGAACCTGAAGGAAAGAGGGAATTTCTAAGAAGACCTTTATTTGCTGATCTAAAGGAAGATATCGGAACATAAATATATAAAATGGAACCTAACCATGGTACTGCAGATTGTTAAGCAGTTTGTGGGTCAGCATCAATATTTTAAATTGAAATCTCCAGTAAATAGGCAGCTAAAGAAGGAAATATAAAACTGGAGTTTAGTGGGTTTGGTACTCTTGCCAGCTAAGATATGGACATCAGAGTTCTGAAAAATATATAATGATCTCAGAGTACTCTCGGAGAGACCAACCATTAAAGTGCTGCAACAATCCAGTCCTTAAAGTAACAGAGTCTGAAGACAGTGCGAAAATCCCCTGGCTCAAGGCGACATAGAATTTTTAATTTAAAATAACCAGTTTTTATCAGCTCTTTAATGTGTTCCTTCATGAAAGCTTTGAATCTGGATGTATTCCAGGATTACAAACTTGAGAAGCTAGATGCAGCATTTGCCCTTCAAACTCAAACAGAGGTTTGTTCTCAGTTTTAGCTAAATGTAGTGATAGCCTGTTATGGAACAACCATCTTTTTTATTGTGGACAGGTAAACAACCAGTTGTTTAAAAGTAATAATCCAAAATCTTCAGACAGGGACAAAGAACTGGATATCTTCCGCATAGATTTTAACATTTAAAACCAACCCAGCAAGCAACTTGCAAAGAGGTGACAAATATATATTGAATAGTATAGCCGACAATGCAAAGCCTTAAGGGATGCCAGTTTTCACAGATCACCAACTGGAAGTTGAGGAACCAGTGCAAACTTACTGGGTAAGATCGAATAGATAAGATCAAAACCTTTTTAGTATTATTCCAGACATACCAATTTCTTGTAGAAGCTTAATTAGAATATCATGGTCTAAGGTATCAAAAGAAGCAGAAATGTCTAGTAATACCAGAATATGTTTCTGACCACTATCAAAGTGAAAAAAACATGGTATCAATTAAAATAACCTATAAAGTTTCAGTACTAAAGATCTTTGTAAAGCTGCATTGGTTAGAATCAAGTAAAGAATGCTGATCTAGAAAATTAGATAATTGAGCCAGTGCAACATTTTCAATCACTTTGGCTAAAAAAGACAATGATGACATTGGACAGTAATTGATTCTTTAAAATCAGGCAAACCGACGCCTGTTTGAGTGAATCTGGTAGAAACCCTTCATGTAAAGATTGACAATATTAGTGATGCAAGTGATGTATGATTTTTAGTAAACCAGTAGAAATAGAGTATAAGAGGCAGGAGGCTGGGTTTAATTTGGTCAATATGTGTAACATAGTATTATAGTAACATAGCAATGTTGGTAGGAAAGACCAAATAGTTCATCTAATCTACCCAGCAAGTTTCTTAAGATACTTAGTAACTGCCGCTCTGTGAAGGTTACCCCCAAGCCTTATATTAAGGGTAGTAACATTAACAATCAAAACCAAGCACTGTCAAACCCATACCAAAATTACTGCTAACAATATTTTTTACAGAGTGAGCAGCCTTCTTGATAAGTCAGACAAGGCTGCTTGAACATGCTTTGCTTTTGGACCTGGCCATAGAAGCAGTCCTGCGCTTTTTCCCTAATATCCACATATCAGTACCCCAGACTGTAAAAGTCAGGGTGCAGTATTGGTTGTCTAAATCCTATTCCACTTTTCTCCCCACTACCATCTAAGCAGAGAGTGATGTTGCAGTTGCATCAAAATCATGAAAGCTAATTGGTTAAGGGTGTAATCCCCATGCCTTCTGTTAGGGGAAGTAGCTGTTGCTCCATGTAGGTTACTCTCATGCACCCTTTCCTTCACTTCTACCTCTAGACTTTAGGAATCCACAGTATTTATACCACGCCTTTTTAATTCATTTACTGATAATTTTTGTCTTTACTACCTCTTCCAGAAGGGCATTCCTGATGTTGGTTACCAGTCGTCCCCCCTGGAGTTTCATTTTGTGACCCCTAATTTTACTGTTTGCTTTCCAATGGAGGGAGCACTGGATGGCTGGCGCCATCTTTAAAAATAGCAGGGGCCATCTAGTGCTTCTACCATGTGAGGGAACCACAGCGATAAGCTAGACTCCTGAGTAAGTGGACAGTAGAAATACTTTCTTTATTGTACAGCCACTGGTGCTGTCCGTGGAGCGGACAGAGACGTAGAAGCAGGATACCTCAGGGAATGGTTCCAATCACAGGTAGTAGATGGCTCTCACCCTTGTTGATGACGTGGGTCCGGTAGTGGTCCACGGTAATCCGAGAACCTGGTCCACGGTAATCCGAGAACCCGGTCACCTGACTGCTAAAAGGGGCTGAAGGCATGCAGTGACTCTGCTCCTTTTCAACCACTTTACGCTGCCTGGAAAAAGGGGTCCCATGACTGGTACTGCCACCATCCCCAGATAGCAATACTGTTGTTGGGTGTTGCCTCTTCATATGATGTGTCATGCCAAAATTAGATAGATGTCCCATTTTCTTGCTTCTGCTAATAGCCCTGGCATAGTAAATACACTGGGCAAAACGCGGGTCCTCCGTCACTTTAAAGTGGCTCCAGATCCTAGATTTCTTTCGTGATCCTTTCTCTATAGCCTTCGGGGTGGATGCTGACACTGGAGCTGTAGTGGGTGCACCCTGAGAAGCAATGCCAGGGGCATCATTCACACTCTGTTTCATCAGTTTCATCTGTCCCCTGCTGCACTGAAGTGGAGGCTAAGACAGGACTAACTAATCCTCCTAAATCTTCTTCAGCTATTACTTCTTCCCTTTCTGATGATGAGAATCCCACACAAGAAGATTTTTCATCGAAATCAGAAGCAAACAGTGCCTGCACTACATTGTCAACGCTAAGTCGAGTCTGCTGTTGCACTGCTGCTTTTGGGTGTTGCCATTTTGTCTGGCATGACTCATACTTCCCTTCCCTCACCCCTCCAAAACTACAAGGTCAGAAACAGGTGGTGGCGATGCATCATCTTTAAATTTCATTTTTTTCCAGATGGACCTGCCTGCCCCTCCAGAGATTTTAGATTGGAATAGGTCCCTTTTTAACTTTAATGGGGGACTGGCATTGCCTTTTGTAGTGCTTCCTCTGCCAGTCCCAATCACTCGACTACGTCTAGCTTTCCCTGACATTTTGGATAGACTGTTGTATTTTTAGTCAGTCAATAAGGTAGCAGTAGGTAGTGTGTTTATTTTTAAAAGTCTGCAGAACTGAGTGTTCTCCAGACTTTTAAAGAGCTGAGTGTTTGTATTTAATACTAACTGAGTGCTTGTATTGGAAAAAAAAAACCCACAAAAAAAAAAACACCCCAAAAAGTAGCCAGAAGCTAGAAATAAGCTAGGAGCAGTATATACCAAAGTAAAAAAGTTGAATAGTTCAGCTCAGTTACTCACCTTGGAAAGGTGTTTAGGTAGTGTGATTGGGTTTGAATAGGGACCAACAATTGTTAATCAAGGGAGCAGTGAGTCACTCAGGCTGACTAACTAAGTGTGAAGATTGTGTGTTTGTGAATAGGTGCTATTCTTTGTTAATCAGCACAGCAGTGAGTCACTCAGGAAATCTAACTGAAAGGTCACTCAGGAAATCTAACTGAAGAGTCACTCAGGAAATCTAACTGAAGTGTACATCTCCTAAGGGATTGTTTTGCACTAATTTACCTTAGAAGCACATTATAAATTAGAAGGAAAGAGCTCAGTAACCCACATTCCAGTGGAAACACTGAGAGGAGAGGATCACCTTGCTGGTGGCTGAAAGAAATCTATAAGTTTTTTACTTGGGACATTGACTTTTTTAAAAGTATTGGGGCAAAGTTAACTATTTGGGAATATTATTTAGTGTGTTTGTGTGTTTGTGCCTTTAATAGTCAGAAAGGCAGTGAATAAACAAGTTAGACTGTTTGCATTTTTAAATAGTCAATAAGGTAGCAGTAGGCAGTGTGTTTATTTTTAAAAGTCTGCAGAACTGAGTGTTCTCCAGACTTTTAAAGAGCTGAGTGTTTGCATTTAATAGTAACTGAGTGCTTGTATTGAAAAAAAAAAAACACACAAAAAAAAAAAAAAACCCCACAAAAAGTAGCCAGAAGCTAGAAATAAGCTAGGAGCAGTATATACCAAAGTAAAAAAGTTGAATAGTTCAGCTCAGTTACTCACCTTGGAAAGGTGTTGAGGTAGTGTGATTGGGTTTGAATAGGGACCAACATTTGTTAATCAAGGGAGCAGTGAGTCACTCAGGCTGACTATCTGAAGTTAGACTGTTTGTATTTCCCAACCCTCCTACCCCTCGCCCACCCACCCCTAGCTCATCCCTTAATTTATAGGCAGGTGCCACTTTCACCAAAAAAAAAAAAATCAACAAAAACTTTATTGAGAATTCGATCAGACCCCAGTAGGCCACTACCAGACACATAGTGAATTCACTAATACATTTAAAGGAAGTTAGACACATTCCTACTCCCATAGCAACCTAAAACTTAACTAGGAACTGATCAAAATTGAGATGAAGGCAGCAGTCCAGCAGCAAGAGGGGGGCTTCCCAGTCTTTTGCATCGAGTGTCACATGTATTATTTTTTACCCACCGGTGAGAAGTTGTACATGTGCATGCGATGCAAAGAGCTCCTGGCTCTCAGAGAACGAGTCCGATCTCTGGAGGCTAGAGTGGCAGACCTGGAGGAGCTGAGGCAGACAGAGAGGTATATAGATGAGACCTTCAGGGACATAGTAGTCAAGTCCCAACTTCAGACTGGCAGCCCTGGTGCTGCCTTGGAGGAAGAAGGTCTCATGATGGGAGAGCACCAACCAGGTGTAGCAGGAAAGGATCCTGTAGCAAGGACCTGCTCTCTAGGTGATGCATTGTCCTTTCACACTGAGGATATCTCCCCAAGGCCTACTGCCCAGGAGGGAAGGGTTAGGTCGGCCGTCATAGTTGGTGATTCGATTATTAGGAATGTAGATAGCTGGGTGGCTGGTGGGCGTGAGGATCGCCTGGTAACATGCCTACCTGGTGCGAAGGTGGCGGACCTCACGCGTCACCTAGATAGGATTTTAGACAGTGCTGGGAAGGAGCCGGCTGTCGTGGTACATGTGGGCACCAACGACATAGCAAAATGTGGGAGGGAGGTTCTGGAAGCCAAATTTAGGCTCTTAGATAGAAAGATTAAATCCAGAACCTCCAGGGTAGCATTCTCTGAAATGTTCCCTGTTCCACGCGCAGGTCACCAGAGGCAGGCAGAGCTCCGGAGTCTCAATGTGTGGATGAGACGATGGTGCAAGGAAGAGGGATTCAGTTTTGTTAGGAACTGGGGAACCTTTTGGGGAAGGAGGAGTCTCTTCCGAAGGGATGGGCTCCACCTTAACCAGGGTGGAACCAGACTGCTGGCGCTAACCTTTAAAAAGGAGATAGAGCAGCTTTTAAACTAGAACAAAGGGGAAAGCCGACAGTCGCTCAGCAGCGCATGGTTCGATGAGAGCTATCTTTAAAGGATACTGATGATGCATTAGAATTAGGGCATCCCGACAGTGAGGTTCCAATAACTAGAAAAGTAGTCCAAGTGCATGTAACTAAAAACTCACCTGAGCTAAAAAATTCTAACTTATCCCTATCAATTAAAAAGCAGAATGAAAATACAAACAAAATACAAACTTTGAAATGTTTGTATGCTAATGCCAGAAGCCTAAGAAGTAAGATGGGAGAATTAGAATGTATAGCAGTAAATGATGACAAAGACTTAATTGGCATCTCAGAGACATGTTGGAAAGAGGATAACCAATGGGACAGTGCTATACCGGGGTACAAATTATATCGCAATGACAGAGAGGAGCACTCAGGAGGAGGTGTGGCGCTTTATGTCCGGGATGGCATAGAGTCCAACAGGATAACATCCTGCATGAGACTAAATACAAAATTGAATCTTTATGGGTAGAAATCCCTTGTGTGTCAGGGAAGACTACAGTGATAGGGGTATACTACCGTCCACCTGGTCAAGATGGTGAGATGGACAGTGAAATGCTAAGAGAAATTAGGGAAGCTAACCAAATTGGTAGTGCAGTAATAATGGGAGACTTCAATTACCCCAATATAGACTGGGTAAATGTATCATCGGGTCACGCTAGAGAGATAACGTTCCTGGATGGAATAAATGATAGCGTTATGGAGCAATTGGTTCAGGAACCGACAAGAGAGGGAGCAATTTTAGATCTAATTCTCAGTGGAGCACAGGACTTGGTGAGAGAGGTAACGGTGGTGGGGCCGCTTGGCAATAGTGATCATAATATGATCAAATTTGATTTAATGACTGGAAAAGGAACAGTGTGCAAATCCAAGGCTCTCGTGCTAAACTTTCAAAAGGGAAACTTTGATAAAATGAGAAAAATTGTTAGAAAAAAACTGAAAGGAGCAGCTACAAAAGTAAAAAATGTCCAAGAGGCGTGGTCATTGTTAAAAAATACCATTCTAGAAGCACAGTCCAGATGTATTCCACACATTAAGAAAGGTGGAAAGAAGGCAAAATGATTACCGTCACGGTTAAAAGGGGAGGTGAAAGAAGCTATTTTAGCCAAAAGATCTTCATTCAAAAATTGGAAGAAGGATCCAACAGAAGAAAATAGGATAAAGCATAAACATTGGCAAGTTAAATGTAAGACATTGATAAGACAGGCTAAGAGAGAATTTGAAAAGAAGTTGGCTGTAGAGGCAAAAACTCACAGTAAAAACTTTTTTAAATATATCCGAAGCAGAAAGCCTGTGAGGGAGTCAGTTGGACCTTTAGATGATCGAGGGGTTAAAGGGGCACTTAGAGAAGATAAGGCCATCGCGGAAAGATTAAATGATTTCTTTGCTTCGGTGTTTACTGAAGAGGATGTTGGGGAGGTACCCGTAATGGAGAAGGTTTTCATGGGTAATGATTCAGATGGACTGAATCAAATCACGGTGAACCTAGAAGATGTGGTAGGCCTGATTGACAAACTGAAGAGTAGTAAATCACCTAGACCGGATGGTATACACCCCAGAGTTCTGAAGGAACTACAAATTGAAATTTCAGACCTATTAGTAAAAATTTGTAACTTATCATTAAAATCATCCATTGTACCTGAAGACTGGAGGATAGCAAATGTAACCCCAATATTTAAAAAGGGCTCCAGGGGCGATCCGGGAAACTACAGACCGGTTAGCCTGACTTCAGTGCCAGGAAAAATAGTGGAAAGCGTTCTAAACATCAAAATCACAGAACATATAGAAAGACATGGTTTAATGGAACAAAGTCAGCATGGCTTTACCCAGGGCAAGTCTTGCCTCACAAATCTGCTTCACTTTTTTGAAGGAGTTAATAAACATGTGGATAAAGGTGAACCGGTAGATGTAGTATACTTGGATTTTCAGAAGGCATTTGACAAAGTTCCTCATGAGAGGCTTCTAGGAAAAGTAAAAAGTCATGGGATAGGTGGCGATGTCCTTTCGTGGATTGCAAACTGGCTAAAAGACAGGAAACAGAGAGTAGGATTAAATGGGCAATTTTCTCAGTGGAAGGGATTGGACAGTGGAGTGCCTCAGGGATCTGTATTGGGACCCTTACTGTTCAATATATTTATAAATGATCTGGAAAGAAGTACGACGAGTGAGATAATCAAATTTGCAGATGACACAAAATTGTTCAGAGTAGTTAAATCACAAGCAGATTGTGATAAATTGCAGGAAGACCTTGTGAGACTGGAAAATTGGGCATCCAAATGGCAGATGAAATTTAATGTGGATAAGTGCAAGGTGATGCATATAGGGAAAAATAAACCATGCTATAATTACACAATGTTGGGTTCCATATTAGGTGCTACAACCCAAGAAAGAGATCTAGGTGTCATAGTGGATAACACATTGAAATTGTCGGTTCAGTGTGCTGCGGCAGTCAAAAAAGCAAACAGAATGTTGGGAATTATTAGAAAGGGAATGGTGAATAAAACGGAAAATGTCATAATGCCTCTGTATCTCTCCATGGTGAGACCGCACCTTGAATACTGTGTACAATTCTGGTCGCCGCATCTCAAAAAAGATATAATTGCGATGGAGAAGGTACAGAGAAGGGCTACCAAAATGATAAGGGGAATGGAACAACTCCCCTATGAGGAAAGACTAAAGAGGTTAGGACTTTTCAGCTTGGAGAAGAGACGACTGAGGGGGGATATGATAGAGGTGTTTAAAATCATGAGAGGTCTAGAATGGGTAGATGTGCATTGGTATTTACTCTTTCGGATAGTAGAAAGACTAGGGGGCACTCCATGAAGTTAGCATGGGGCACATTTAAAACTAATCGGAGAAAGTTCTTTTTTACTCAACGCACAATTAAACTCTGGAATTTGTTGCCAGAGAATGTGGTTAGTGCAGTTAGTATAGCTGTGTTTAAAAAAGGATTGGATAAGTTCTTGGAGGAGAAGGCCATTACCTGCTATTAAGTTCACTTAGAGAATAGCCACTGCCATTAGCAATGGTTACATACATGGAATAGACTTAGTTTTTGGGTACTTGCCAGGTTCTTATGGCCTGGATTGGCCACTGTTGGAAACAGGATGCTGGGCTTGATGGACCCTTGGTCTGACCCAGTATGGCATTTTCTTATGTTCTTATGTTCTTATGCCTACTAGGGATTTCAATGAAAAGAATTATTTCCAAAAGAGGCCCACTGGGGATTTGGTTTCAGAGAGCACCACTGTCCTAATATACGTGAGTCTGCAAAAGTGCCCCCTGGCCCACGAGACTGTGCCTGGATGTACACTAAAACTGGGACCGCTGTATGCACACACCAAGCTTGTAACTACAAAAGAGGCCCACTAGGGATTTGGCTTCAGAGAGCACTGCTGTCCCAATATACGTGAGTCTGCAAAAGTGCCCCCTGGCCCACGAGACTGTGCCTGGATGTACACTAAAATTGGGACCGCTGTATGCACACACCAAGCTTGTAACTATAAAAGAGGTCCACTGGGGATTTGGCTTCAGAGAGCACTGCTGTCCCAATATACGTGAGGCTGCAAAAGTGCCCCCAGGCCCACAAGGCAGTGCCTGGATATACACTAAAACTGGGACCACTGTATCTACACACCAAGCTTGTAACTACAAAAGAGGCCCACTGGGGATTTGGCTTCAGAGAGCACCGCTGACCCAATATACATGAGTCTGCTAACCGCCCCCAGGCCCACATGGCTGTGCCTGGATATACACTAAAACTGGGTCTGCTGTATGCACACACCAAGCTTGTAATTACAAAAGAGGCCCACTGGGGATTTGGCTTCAGAGAACACTGCTCTCCCAATAATATATATGTGAGTCTGCAAAATTGCCCAGTGCCCACTGATGCCCAGTGACTGCACTGTCTTCTTGGCTTAAAAGAGCACAAAGAGAAAGCCTGAGTTTAATAAAAAAAAACCAAAAAAACTGCAGTTAAATAAAAAGGATGGCTTGCTTGCCATAGCAGCAAAAAGGAAGAAATATCTTTTTCAATGGAAAATTCTATCAAAGTAGCTAGCAATTGAATATATCTCCCACCCACAACAACCAAATCCTGCTTGCAACCTACCCCAGGGGGTAAAATATAAAAATAACCAGCAACATGCCACTGCTAGCAGCTTGTCTCAGTGGCACAGACATAGACACCATCTGAGATCAATAAAAAAAAAAGTGCGGTCAAATAAAGAATGGCTAGCTGCAGCACTGCAGGCAAATCAAAGAAATATCTTTTTCAATGGAAAATTCTATCAAAGTAGCGAGCAATTGAATACAGATTTCAAACCTCAAAATATGCTCTGAGTACAGCTACCTCCCCGGACCATCCCCGCAAAGAAAGTTTGTGGCATGCCACGTGCTTAACATATAAATAGTGCTGCGTCATCAGGAATAGCATCACAGAGCACTGAGTGAGAGCAGCGATTGGCTGCATAAGAAAAATGCTTACATTGCCTAGCTCTGATAGGTTGCATTCTGGTCTCCTTGCCAACCTTTCTGACTCTCTCTATGACAGGGCTGTGAGTTCACTTATGACTCACAGGAAAGGGCAGGTTTTTGCTATCTCCTATTTCAAACGGCCACTAACAAATCACTGCGAGCCAAAAGAATGAAACTAATATGATATATTGTATTCGTGGGGGATCGCAATGTGTTTCTCGAACCCACAAATACAACGAATAGGGACTTATGTGTTGCGGATTGCCAATACATTGAAAATGAATGGACATCCCTAGGGGGAGGGGGAGAGACAGCTTGGTTGGTAAGAGGGGGAGTGGGGGGGATGCTTGAGTGTGGGTTTAAGAGAGGGAGCCTGTATGAGGGTATGTGTATGTGGAAGGGACACACTTACAGTGAATTTCTAGGGAAATTCTGCTCAAAATATTTAAAATTCTGCAACTTTAAGTAATAACTTTTTTCTGTAATAATTTAAAATGTTATTTTGACCAATATAAAGTTTGCAGAATTTTGCAGAATTTTCAGTTTTTGTGTGCAGAATTTTCAGATTTTGTGTGCAGAATTTTAAATTTTTTTTGCACAGAATTCCCCCAGGAATAATATATATATATATATATATATATATATATTATTCCTGGGGATATATCCCCTATATATATATCCTGGGATATATATAGGTCCTTACCTCTCATTTAATTAGACTTTTGGCAGCATTTTGGAGACATGATCTTGCTGACAGTGTAGGTTTTGTTAATGGTTTGTATAAGCTAACTCAGAAGCAGAAAACTAAGAATCAGATTTAAAGACCTGGGAAATTTAAGGAAAAAAAGAAAATAAAACAAGATAATATTTAGTTAATTTTTCTATCGATTATTTGCCCCTTTTTAGAAGTTTCACTTATGAAATATGCAAAAAAAACCCCCAAAAAACCCAAATGTACGGGGGCAATTTGCTGTATTTTCTAAATGATTTATTTGACATGATATAGCTTTGATATTTTTATTTAAAGTGACTAAAGATAAATAATTTAAAGAAATTCAGTCTGCATGATTGTTTTTTTCTTATTTCTTAATCAAGTACAGCCTTGCAAACTGTCCATGACATATCAACAGTAAGTAAATGCTGACAGATTTAATAAATAAATTCAAAAGACAGAAACCATAATGAAAACAAACCACTATGGGGTTCTTTCACACTTGGTTTTGCTCAGGGATTACGGCAGTACAAACATTCCATAACATTTACAACCTGGCACTAGCACTGTTAGTTCTTGGTTTAAAGAATCCTTTGAAAGAAATCACAATTTGCAACCTATTGCCTGTCACTAGTGTGCCTCGATTTTAATGCTAATACTAAAATTGAGGCTGAGCAAGTGGGCAGGGTGTTTAATGTTATTCACCTAAAGTAAGAACATAAAACATGCCATACTGGGTCAGACCAAGGGTCCATCAAGCCCAGTATCCTGTTTCCAACAGTGGCCAATCCAAGTGACAACTACCTGGCAAGTACCCAAACATTATATAGATGCCAAGCTACTATTTCTTACTGATTATTAGCAATGGAACTCATCCAAAACCTTTTTAAACGCAGTTACACTACCTGCCATAACCACATCCTCTGGCAATGCATTCAGAGCTTAATTATGCACTGAATGAAAAATAATTTTCTCCGATTTGTTTTACATGAGCTATTTGCTAATTTTATGGAGTACTCCTTAGTCCTTTTATTGTCTGAGAGAGTAAATAACTGATTTACATTTACCTGAATCAAGTCTTTTCATGATTTTATAGATCTCTATATCCAAGCAGTTCACCCATGTTCAACTCCCAGCCAATGCATCAATACTGAGCCAAAAATGTGATTTCTGGAAAGTGTCCAGCTGCCATGAGGAGTGGTCAGCTATCTTGGAGACATGTGGAGGGGATGGTAGAGAGTTTCCTGATCCACAGCGAATAACAGGGTTTGAAAGGGACATGAGGGGAGGTTTCCCACATGTATGGAGAGGGCTGTCCGATGGAGCAGGGTTGTCACAATTGAGCAGAGGGCCAGTGGGACCAGACTTAGACTTCGCAAAGCAGGGTGAAGGGCAGGGCTCAGAAGGGACAGAGGCAGAACAGGATGGACCACGCAACACTGGAGAGGGATGGACAAGAAGGACCCTTGCCGCTCGAGCCTACTAACAAAGACAACCTGTAAGAGACACTCGGCGCGCCAGTCACAGCAATTCCACAGGGGCAGGAGCAGCCACAGCCACAAGTGTAATTGGAACCCCCTGCGGCTCCAGCACAGCCTGTCATGTCCAGTCAGAAGGATGCCCCGTTGCCAGCTCAACAGCATGGCGATCAAACAAGTGGATATACTCCGACTTTCCCTCAGCTTCAGGTACCCTCAGCATGGCCCTCCTTACAGTATGACTTCCCCCACTGTGCTAGTTTCTCCCCTGGAGCAGGACTTCCTAGTGCCTGGCTGTGCGGGCCATGGTATCCGCCCTGTAATTGGAGCATCAATCCGCACATTTATAACGCGATGTCACAGTGGCTCCCAGTGGGCTACCCAGGGGGGCCCAGTATCCACCATACCTATGGGGGCAATGGCCTGAGCAACAAGATGGGAGCTCCAAAGAAGAAGGTTGGAAAAGATCAGCTGGCACCCTGGTGGTGAAAGTGCCACACTGGCGCAACAAGTTGGCAGTGAAGCTAGCATTAATCAGCATTCAGAAATGGAAGTACAGTGCCGAGAAAGTACCACCACTATCAACATTCAGCATGAAGGAATGGACAACATGCAGAGCATGACAAAGGCATTTGCTTCAGAGGCAGAAGCTGCAAAGCAAAGTCGGGAACAACCAAAAGGGTGAGTTTTCATGAGCGACAGGTGGGCGAGCTCCTTTTAACTGTCTCCTGGGGTGGGGGTGGGGTGGCGAAAGCAGTGAGGAAAAAGAGGAAGGAAAAATGGAAGCACAGAGACAGTTCCAGCTCCAGTAGTTCTAGTATTACTTCCGATTCCGAGAGTTTGGATGAAGACAGCGCAGCGAGGTGGCAACAGGTTCTCCAGTGCTGAAGAATCTATTCCAGTTATGGGAGAGTTTACCTAGGTCGTTGCACAGGAAGATAAGGAAACTGAGATATATAGACATCTTTTGGCTTATGGAAGGAAGGCGGAGGCCACGTGACAAGAAAAAGGGCAAGAGTGATGATCCTTTGCCAGGCAATGACACGAAGGTACCACAGAACTTAATAAATTGGATGCTAGCATTTCTGAGAATGACGAGTGTTGTTACCCTGGATGATCCATCACAATATGGCCTCATGCTCAGTTATGCTGACACCATTTTGGAGACATACAGAGAATATGGAAGATGGGCCTGACAGAATTACGATGAGCATTTTTAGGACACGATGGAGGAAAATTGATTCATGTCCTGGGGTTGTCCTGGGGCAGCCCGGGTTGAATGTCAAAGAAAGCTGCCACCTCAACAGCAGCTGGGCCTGCGAACACTCCGAGTAATACTTGCTGGCGCTTTAACAAGTCATCTTGCTCCTTCAAGGATTGCAAGTTCAAGCATGTTTGCTTGATTTGTGCAGCCCCCCATCCAGCAACCAAGTATGCCAAGAAATCAGTGAGCAGGAGTTCTACTCCGAGGCAGTGAGGTCCAGGGATTTCAGAAAGCTCCCTCGCCTACTAGATTGGATCAAATGCTGGATTGGCTTGCCCTATACCCCAGCTGAGACGAGGTGACAAGGGTCGATTTTAGAATCCCTTACCAAGGCCGTATTTGCAACTCGGTGGCTAATAATGCCTCCTCTATGACGCATCATGCCGAGATCATGCAACACAGAACACAAAGCTCTCTTTGGGCAGAATGGTGCATCCTTTCTCCATCCCCTTTCCGCGAAATGGTGTTATCGCATCTGGTAGTGGTCCCAAAAAAGAAACAGGGTAAAATACAGACTTATTCAGAACCTCTCTTACCCTGTGTGGTTCTCCTTTAATGACCATCTGCCTCAAGAACAGTGCTCCATCCAATATGCTTCATTTGACAGTGCCATATCCCTTCTGAAGAGGTGTGGAAAGGCGGCGATGATGGCAAAAACTGACATTGAGTCGGCATTCCGTCTGTTACCAGTCCACCAATTTAGTTTCCCACTGCTGGGATTCAAGTTCTGCGGACAATTTTACTTTGACAAGTATATGCCCATGGGGTGCTCCGTGTCCTGCTCCTGTTTTGAGTCATTCAATTCCTTCTTGCACTGGGTAACCTGGAGAGTGGCGGGCATAAACAATATTATCCACTATCTTGACGACTTCCTGTTCATCAGTCTGGCAGGAACTGAGACCTCAGTACACTTCCTCCGTGTTTTTCAAAGAGTAGCTGAGGACTTTGGCGTACCATTGGCCCAAGAGAAGATTGAAGGCCTGGCCACTGGGCATTGAGCTCAACTCCAAGAGAATGATATCCAGACTTCCTGACGACAATTTGCATAAACTGAGCAACATCTTGGATTGTGCCATGCGAGGCACAAAGCTGACACTTTGAGAGGTCCAGTCCATTTTGGGCTCCCTTAATTTTGCTTACAGAGTGATTCTTATGGGAAGAGCATTCTTGCACAGGTTTGCAGCTGCCATGGCTGGGATACAGCACCCCCACCACTTTATCAGAGTATCCAAGCCTCTGAGGAAGACCTTAAGCATATGGTCTTCCTTTTTGAGTGGTTACAATGGCAAGTCCGTATGGCAGGAGCCGCCGATATCTAGCCATGACTTGGACATACAAATAGATGCTTCAGGAGGCTGGGGATTTGGATTATATTGTCAGGGTGCATGGTGCGTGGCACCAAGGGCGGGGGTTAACAGTAAACATCACATTCCTTGAGCTATTCCCCATACTGGTAGCATTGATACTATGGGCGGACAGATTGAGCAATAAGAATATTGTTTTCTGGTGCGATAATCAAACCATGGTTTATGTGATGAATAAGCAGTCGGCTAAATGTCCCAGGATGGTTGAGCTCTTGAGGCAGGTGCTCAGTAGCCTGCACATCAACACAACAATCAGAGTGTGTCACGTGCCTGGATGCACAACGGCGTGGCAGATTCTCTATCTTGTGCTAAATTGACTTTATTTTTAAATCAGGTACCGGGGCAGATGAGGTTGGAACACCAGTATCAGAACATAGAAACATAGAAACATAGAAATGACGGCAGAAGAAGACCAAATGGCCCATCCAGTCTGCCCAGCAAGCTTCACACACTTTTTTTCTTTTTTTTTTTTTGGATGCCAACCACCTTAGATCTGCTGCAACGATTGGCAGTTCTCGTTACTTGGGATGTCTAATCCAGGGGATACACGAGAATACACTTCTTCTTAAATCAACACGGATGGGAGACTGGACCCATATCAAATTACCTAATTGTAGCATAAGTATCCAGAGCAACAGACGCTGGGTTGTCCAGGGGCGTGGTTGTGAAACAGTTAGCAGGGCTTGCCTTCTTTATGGAGGCCCAGGGCTGGGAAGATCCTACAAAGAGATTTCTGGTAAAAAAAAAAAAATGATGAAGGGTTGGGCCAGAAAAATTGGGGCAAAAAGGGATGGGAGGCATCCCATAATACACTATTTGCTGGTACAATTGTGGTATGTTTTGTGCGACAAATGTGACTCGGAATTTGAAACCTGCCTAATTTTCACCTTGCCTTTTCACTCGCCTTCTTTGGTGCATTGCGCATAAGTGAGTCAGTGGCAGCCTCTAAGTGGGACGAGGGGAGTACAGGCATTCTTATAAAGAATGAGAAGCAGTCAGGTCATATGTTGAACATACTTATCCGAAAGATAAAAAAACTGATCAAATGAGTCGGGGGCAACATTGGCACTCAGACAGCTCGGTAACCAAGTGACATGCTCGGTCACAAATTTAGAGGCATTCCTTGCCATGTGGCCAACCAGGGGGGGGGGGGGGGGGGTGGTGGTGGCATTTACTAGTGCACGAAGATCGAGTCCCTCTCTCAAGGTACCAATTCTAAGCAGTCTTGAAGCTGGCGCTGGGCAAAGTAGGCATGGATGCGGGCAATAGGGGTGTGAATCGTGTGATCGATCGTCTTAATGATCAATTTTGGCTGGGGGGGAGGGAAATCTTATCGTCGTTTTTTTGTTTTTTTTTAAATCGTTAAAAATTGTATGACATAGTGAGGGCAAAGGTAGCGCCGGCGCCATTTTGAAGATTTTTCCCTCACTATGTCATACGGATGACCGTCGCCTGTATGACATAGAGATGGCAAAGGTAGCGCCGGCGCCATTTTGAAGATTGGCAATACGGCCCGTGCGCAGGAGGTCGTTCCCGGACCCCAGCTGGACTTTTGGCAAGTCTTGTGGGGGTCAGGAGGCCCCCCCAAGCTGGCCAAAAGTCCCTGGGGGTCCAGCGGGGGTCCGGGGGCGATCTCCTGCACGCGTGACGTCGGGACCCAGGAACCAAAATGGCGCCGGCGCTACCTTTGCCCTGTTACATGATAAGGGCAAAGGGCCACCGGCGCCATTTCTCTCAACGCAGTCGTGGCCAGAGAGAGGGAGATCGCGTCGGGCCCCCCCCCCCCCCCACTGGACCCCAGGTAATTTAAAACATTTTGGGGGGGTTCGGGAGGGTGGGGGATTTGTTCTAAAGGTTCGGGGTGGGTTTTAGGGTTTTTTTGGTGTGCCGGTTTTCCCGCGCCCTATTTAACGATACAATACAAATGCCCCTGACGATAAATCGGGGGCATTTGTATTGTATCATTCACTCTAACGATTTTGGACGATTTTAAAATTATCTGACGATAATTTTAATCGTTCAAAAATGATTCACATCCCTAGCGGGCAATGTTGGGACCCACTCTTTGCGAATTGGGGCTGCCACCAGTGCAGCCCAGGCTGGGTTGGTTACAGAGGTGATTCAATGGATAGGCAGGTGGCATTCCTCTGCATTGAACTCATATGTCAGGTTAGATTGGACTCATCTGCCTCGTCACATCACCTGACAAAATTTTTTCTTCCTCTTTCAGAAACTGGTACAGGTTTGGATCGTGGGACATTTCTTCATTCATTGGGAAGTCAGGAAGGCTCGCAAGTGTGAATATGGACCATATTTTGGGCTGACTGTCCAGGGGGTGCGCATCACATGGATTGGGAAGTGCGGAATGCGCTGGGGTCAGCTTCAACCTAGGGCCAAGAGAGATTCGACGGCTGCCCCAAACATGATAATTGTACACCTTTGGGGTAATAACCTGGGGGTTAGGTCTTGCAGACAATTATTGTGGCAGGTAAGAAATGACCTCCTTAAGTTTATGGTTCCCAGGAGTATGCATTTTTTGGTCAGCTATTATCCCGCGTATAAAATTAAATGATCAGAAGCTATGGGGGCGGGACATAGGAATTTGAACAGGCAGATTGGGGTATGGATGGGGCATATGGAGGGATGACAGATACTACATGAGTGGGTAAATGACGATTATGAGGGGTTGTACCAGCGGGGCAAGATTCATTTGTTTGATATTGATTACATCCTGTTTAGGAGGCCATTGAGTCATGTTTAACAGACATGGGGATGTCCATAACTGATATTGGTATTGGGGGAGCATGAGACAAGTGCAGTTACTGTCTCATGCCTGTGGCGAGTATCCAGGCCAATGGGGAGCTATTGACCAGGCTGGAGCTGTCTCACAAAGACGGGTCAGCTGCGGGGCTGATGAAAAATCCATGTTGCCTGAAAAGGTGGGGACCCCCTTGCTTGGAAATGTGGTAGGGAGTTGGGCCTTGGATGTGCCACCTTGCTGGTATGTGGCAGGTGGATATGGGGATGTGGACCTGGTAACTTCCGAGCTATCAATGTATGGCCCGGGTACAGGTTTTTATTTGTTTGTTGTTATTTATTTGTTGTTATGTTAAAAAAAGCTGTGGCCTGATTATTTCCAACTTTTAATATTATCACACATACTTATTTTGGGGATGGGGAGAAGGTTCCTAGCTGCCCAGCCAAATACACATCCTGGTCATGGCTCCCAGCATCAATGTGTGGGCCTGGGCCGAAATGCCCAGAGACCACAAGTGACTTGGGGCCAGGCTTGTTGTGCAGCCATCATGGCGGTGATGTCTTTAGGGCTGGCCAGCTTCCCGGCCACCCTCGATGATGTTGGTCTCAAGACAGGGGGGCACCAGCCCGGGGCTGGCCTCGTCTGGGTGGTCTTCTAGTGGCTCATCTTCGGGAGCAGCTGGCCTCTGGCTGTTCCTGATGATGTGGTGGGGTGGTTTAAGGGCGCAGCATGACCCGGAGATGACCCTTTTCACCAGCGACCGCTTTCCCTCCCTCCCATCCTGCATTTTAGTATAAGGGGTTGGGGAAGGCACATGCCACTCTATTAAGTAGTCATGTTATCTTGCTTTTCATGAGTTAGGTTATACATAGGAAGTGGTCCATTACAGTAGTTGGCAGATATTGTTAATTGGAACATGTTCTTGTTGTGATCCTTTTATCATTATGCTACCTAGATGATTATGTTAAGCAACAATGCATCTTTATGTAATGTCACAGCCGGGGGTCTTTTGTGTGAAGGTATGGTGGGAACCCATGCCAATGGGGAGCTATTGAACAGGCTGGAGCTGCCTCATGAAGATGGGTCAGCTGCAAGGCTGAAGAAAAAACCATGTCGCCTGAAAGGGTGGGTTCCACACCTGGTACGTTGGGCCCCCCTTGCTTGGAAATGTGGCAGGGGGTCGGGCCTTGGATGTGCCACTTTGCTTGTATGTGGCAGGTGGATATGGAGCTGTGGACCTGGTTACGTCTGAGCTATCAAGGTATTGGCCCGGGTATAGGTTTTTATCTTTTCATGTTGTTATGTTAAATAAGTTGCAGCCTGATTATTTTCAATTTTTAATATTGTCATGCATACTTATTTCGGGGATGGAGAGAAGGTTCCTAGTTGCCCGGTCAGATGTACATCCTGGTTGCAGCTCCCAGCATCAGTAACTGATTTACATTTACCTGATCAAGTCCTTTCATGATTTTGTAGACCTCTATCTAGTCCCCCCTCAGCCATCTTTTTTCCAAGCTGAACAGCCCTAACCTCTTTAGCCTTTCCTCATTTTGGTCGCCCTTTTCTGTACTTTCTCCATTGCAACTATATCTTTTTTGAGATGCGGCGACCAGAATTGTACACAGTATTCAAGGTGCGGTCTCACCATGGAGTGATACAGAGGCATTATGACATTTTCCATTTTATTCACCATTCCCTTGCTAATAATTCCTAACAAACAAGTTAGATATTGCTCAAGTGAACTATTTTACTCTATGAAAGCTAATCGTGAAAAATACAGCCTAAAATGGCTAGTTTACTCTCCAGAAGCCAATTGCCTTTATTGTTTCGTGTGTAAACTCTTTTCTACCAAATTCATCACAGCACTGTCCGGCAATGGGTACAGTGAATGATGAAACCCAGAGGTAATTCAAAATCATGAAAACTCTATGGATCATAGAAATGCCTTAATGATATACTATGAGACAGCGTGGATTAATAGTTGATTCACACCAGAAGAGCAGACCAGGAGAGAGCAAGAGTATTGGAGGCAAGTACTTACACATGTTATTGCAGTCATTTGTACATTAGCAGAACGTGGTTTAGCTTTCAGAGGCAGTAATGAAAAGTTTGGTTCACCAAACTTTCTTGGTTTACTGGAATTGTTGCAGTCGTCGGCCACAAACCTCCACAGCCAGCTTCCCTCACCCTTCGCGGCAGGAGGCCCAGTCCCGCTTCGTCCAGGCATGGCCCACCATGCTGCCAACTCCGTGCTCTGGTCGCATGACAGGGAGCCACTGCCTCCTCCTCGGCTGACATGGCCATTGCCGTCTTTCCGGTCAGCCTTCCAACGAGTGCGCGTGCATGCCTCTCTTCCCAACTTAAAGGGCCAGCGGCGGGAAAGTTCCCCGGGGCCCTGGCTGATGATGTCAGGCTGGGGAGCCTTTTAAAGCCAGCCTTGCCGCTCCTTCCTCACCTCAGCAACAGGTCACTCTCCGTGAGAGTGGCTGGTTGCTTTCTGTCTTCACATTCCTGATTTCTGGTTCCTGTTTCCGTGTTCCTGATTCCTGGTTCCTGACTCCTGGTCCTTGGCTCCTGTCTCCTCGAACCTGATTCCTGACCCTGTGTTCCTGCCCTTGGCTCCGTGATCCCCACTCCTGTTCTCCAGATTCCTCAGACTGCTCCTCTGGTTCTGACATCAGTCCACCCCAGGCTTACTTCAACCATTACCCGCGCCTTCTGAACAGTGGAGCTACGTGGCGACGGACTTCGTGGTGGACCTGCCACTATCCAATGGCAACACGGTAATTTGGGTGGTAGTCGATCGTTTTAGCAAGATGGAGCACTACATGCCTTTGCCAGGATTGCCATCGGCACCCCAGCTGGCCCAGCTGTTCGTCCAGCACATCTTCAGGCTTCATGGCCTACCTAAAGGCATCCTGTCTGATCAAGGGCCTCAATTTACGACCAAATTCTGGAGGGCTCTCTGCCAGAAGTTCGACGTCACCCTAGATTATACATCCGGCTACCATCCACAAACCAACGGTCTCGCAGAGAGAACCAACCAGACCTTGAAGCAATTCCTTCGTCTATATGTTAATGAAAAACAAGATGACTGGGCTAGCCTCTTACCCTCTGGCTGAATTTGTGCTGAATTCTCATATCTCCGCAGCTACGGGGGCCTCCCCGTTTCAGATAGTGTATGGGAAACAGCCACGCCCGCCACTGCCTGTCCCCATCACGGTTGCATCTCCAACTGCTCAACTCTCTGCCGATGAGCTGCATCGACTATGGATACCCACACAATGCGCCCTGGTCAGGGGCGGCCAGGCAGCTAAGAGTTATGCTGACCGGCACAGAAGACCATACCTGCCTCTCAAGCTGGGCCAGAAGGTTTGGTTGAGCACGCAGTTCATCCGCTTGAAGCTGCCATCCTCTCAACTGGCCCTGCGATTCATTGGACCGTTTCCCATCATCAGGAAGGTGGGAGCAGTCTCGTATCAACTTCGCTTCCCCCCGTCTCTCAAGATTCACAACACATTCCACGTCTCCCTACTGAAACCTCTGGTATTATCATGGCCTTCCATCACACCTCCGACTCCGCAACCTGTTGCCTCTGAAGATGACCTCACTTATCAAGTCCGAGAGGACCTAGATGTGAGGAAACACAGGAAGAAATGGGAATACCTGATAGCATGGGAAGGCTTCTGCCCCGAGGAGAACTCCTGGGAACCACTGGCTAACATCCTGGGCCGGAATTTGCTGGAACAGTTCCACAAGGACCATCCAGCTAAATCCAGGCCTCCGGGGAGATGCCCTAAAGAGGGGGGTATTGTTGTGTTCAGCGGCCGTGGTGCCCCATGACCGTGGCCCCCTACCTGATTCACGGCATCCCCTCACCACGGGAACCCCGGGGGAGGGCTCTGACTCGGGCCCGCGCAGTCTCCGGCGCTGCCCGTTGCAGGGGAAGCCGTCCTGCTTCCCCTCAGCGGTGTCTCCCTTCCGCGGGGGAAATCCAAAATGGCCGCCACCATTCTTAGGCATGAGGCCACGCCCCCTCCACAGAATTAAAGGGACCCATCCCTCTAAATGGCCTCACCTGTTCTCCATCAGCCAGGGCAGGGGAAGTATAAAAGGCAGCTTCCTCTGCTCATCCTGTGACTTGGCAACGTCCTCCAGCGCTGTCCAGTCTGCTTGCTTCGGTGAGTCCTTGAGCTTTGGATCCTGTTCCATCTTAGTGTTCCTGGTTCCTGACTTTGGATTGGCTTATGGTGATTCTCTGGTTCCTGACTTCGGATTGGCTTCGGTGATTCTCTGGTTCCTGACTTCGGATTGGCAAGCGGTGATTCTCTGGTGCACGACTTCGGATTGGCAAGCGGAGATTCTCTGGTGCACGACTTCGGACTGGTGAGCGACGACCCTCTGGCACTTGACCTAGGACTCCTTCAAGACTCCGTCTCCAAGGGCCCACCTAAGTCCCAGCAGCCCGGGTCCCTATGGGCTCCTCCTGGGGGGACCGTGGACTTCCAGGGTGAAGCTCCAGTCAGCCCTTGCACTGTCTCCTGACCTCTCAAAGGTCCGCCTAAGTCCCAGCGGCCCGGGTCCCTACGGGCTCCTCCCGGGGGGACCGCGGGCTTCCAGGGTGAAGCTCCAGTCAGCTCTTGCACCTTCTCCTGACCTTTCAAAGGTCCGCCTAAGTCCCAGCGGTCTGGGTTCCTATGGGCTCTGCCTGGGGGAACCGCGGACTTCCAGGGGTGAAGACACAGCTCGCCTTCTCGACTCTTCCTCCACTTCCACCATTTCCACAGTCTCCAGTGCCTTTGGTCTGCTGGTCATATCTTCTGCTCAGCCTCGCCACCCGACGGGAGAACCTTAGAACTGCCCTCCTAAGGAATTCCATCCTCCCGTCGGCCCATGGGTCCACAACTCGAGCATAACATATTTCTCATCTATGCCCCACCTGGAACTTTAGAATCAGACCCCTCTCCTTTGATTGAGCTAATAGCCAAACACATTAACACCGAAAAACCTGCCATAATCTTAGGAGGCTTCAACATGCATGTAGATGCTCACCCTCAATCCATCAACTGTGGAACGTTTCTCTCCTCGCTCAGTTATATGGGTTTCACTCAAATTGTCAACAGCCCCACTCATAAAGCAGGCCACACATTAGACCTCATCTTTATTAACGATAGCTTCTCCATCCACTCCAACCCCACTTGCTCCCAAGTACCGTGGTCGGACCACCGAGTCATCTACACGACACTTAAGATAAAAAATCCCCCACCGCAAGCCTCCACCAAAACCATCATACATTTCAAAAAACCATGTTCACTAGACCTACTCAGTGAGCAGCTATCCAAAGAACTAAACCAATTAGACCTCGCAGATGTGACCACAGCCACCACCACATGATTCAATATCACCAAGAAAATTGCGGATCAAATCTGCCCGAGTCCTACAACCCACGCTGGACAACAGAAAACCTTGGTTTACCCCTGAACTTAAGTCCCTCAAACAAAAACTAAGAAATAAAGAACATTGCTGGAGAAAAAACCCCTCCACTTCATCACAAGCCAACTACAAATCCCTCCTCAACACCTACAGGAACGCTATCCTTAGAACAAAGAAAGATTTCTACGCAAAATAAAATCCACAACTTCATCTTTGATTCAAAGGCACTTTTTTCCTACGTCTCATCACTTACCAAACCTTCACCTCCCACCATTCCAGACTACCAAGCACACAACAAAGCCAAGGAACTTGCCAATTACTTCAAGAAAAAAATCTCCAACCTAACCCACCCTCTTACAATTCTCAGCCTCCCTCCAGTTCACCCTTTTATCATCCCACCTCAGCTAAACATCAGTCTGGAGTCCTTCGAGCCCACTTCTTCTCTTGAGATAGAAAATACCCTCAAGAAAATCAAACCATCCTCCCACCCATCGGATCTTCTACTGACAAACTTGCTCATCGCCATCCCGAATACCATCGCTAAACCAATAGCGGAAATACCTCTTTATCTCAAGGCACGGTACCAAACCAGTTAAAATTAGCAATTCTTAAACCGCTCCTAAAAAAACCAAATGCTTCTCCAACGGATCCTGCTAACTTCCGCCCCATTGCAAACTTACCACTGATAGCCAAACTGATGGAGAAAATCGTAAACAAGTAACTTTCAGAATACCTCGAAGATAACAACATACTCGCCCCAGCTCAATACGGCTTTCTCAAATCTCTAAATACCGAGTCCCTACTTCTATCACTCACGGACACTATCCTCTTAAACCTGGATAAAAAACAGTCTTACCTCCTGGTTCTTCTAGATCTGTCTGCAGCATTCGACACGGTAAAACACACAATACTCTTAGATCAACTAGCGAACATAGGCATCAAAGGTTCAGCACTCAATTGGTTTAAGTCCTTCCTATGCAACAGGTTCTATAAAGTCAGGATAAACAATAAAGAATCTCATCCAGTCCTCTCAGACCAGGGAGTCCCTCAAAGGATCCTCACTCTCACCCACTCTCTTCAATATTTACCTTCTCCTGCTCTGCCACTTACTCTCAAACCTTAAGCTAATTCATTACCTCTATGCGGACGACATACAAATTCTGATCCCGATCACAGAGTCCCTTCAAAAAACTATCTCCCACTGGAACAATTGCCTTCAGCCAATTAAAGACCTTCTCTCCAGCCTCAACCTAGTACTTAATGCCAACAAAACGGAGATGCTCTATATCTCCCATGACGACAATTTCGTCACTATCAACCCAGCAAGCCCCTCTCAATCGTTTTCCGTACGGAAAATGGCGCCGGCGCCATTACGGAAAATGGCGTATGGCCGGCGCCATTTTCCGTACGGAAAAATGATTTGCGGTAAGAGATCGCTCCCGGACCCCCTCTGGACCCCCAGGGACTTTTGGCCAGCTTGGGGGGGCCTCCTGACCCCCACAAGACTTGCCAAAAGTCCAGCGGGGGTCCGGAACGACCTCCTGCAGTCGAATCGTGTTGGTCTATGGCCGGCGCCATTTTGCGCCGCCATTTTGCAAAATGGCGGCGCAAAATGGCGCCGGCTGAAGACAACACGATTCGATTTCAGGAGGCTGTTCTGGACCCCCGCTGGACCCCCAGGTAATTTAAGGCATTTTGGGGGGGTTTGGGAGGGTGGGGGACTTAATCTAAAGGGTCGGGGGTGGGTTTTAGGGTGTTTTAGTGTGCCGGTTTTCGCGCCCTCCCCCTTCTCCCAATTTATGATTTTTTGATGATAAATCGGGGGAATTGTTATTGTATCGTGGCCCTAACAATTTTTGACGATTTAAAATATTTCGGACGATATTTTAAATCGTCAAAAAACGATTCACATCCCTAATAATGGCATGCAGCAAAAACTGCTGGAGAAAAATAAATATGTGCTGTACATCCCATATGCAGGACATTCATTAAACTTGATTGGTAGAACAGCAGCCAATTGCTGTTTAGAAGCCATCAATATTTTTGCTGTCATGTAACATATTTACACATTTTTACTTTCTCTACCAAATGTTGGGCGGTGTTGAAATCATGTTTGAAATATGATTCATCTGTGCAAAAATGTCTATCAGATACAAGTTGGGAAGCACATGCCAAAGCAATTGAATCAGTATCAAAGAATTACGACAGTCATTGATGCATTGGAACAACTTTGCAATGACAGCAACAAAAAAGCAAGAAGAGAGGTTAGTATTATTCAAGAGAAAATGGAAAAATTAGAGCTTGTGTTCATATTTGGAATAGTTTGTTAAGTCAGTTTTATAAAACAAGCAAGGATCTACAGGAAACCCATATAGTACTTGGAACATGTGCACTATCCCAATTAATCACTGAAACCCGTGACAAGTTTGATGAAATAGAGTTAAAAGCCAAATAAAGACTACTAAATATGGAATGCAAATGCACAAAAGAGGAGGAAATGAAACATGATGATGATAGCAATGTACCTGACACTGATGATCTACTCCACCAGAGACATGTTTCGAACACAAACTTTCCTTCTCATTATTGATCAGTTACAGGCTACTAGTTTGAGCAAGCAAGTGGTAGTATATGAGTTCATCATTAATACTTTTTCTTGTTTAATTAATTTAGAAGCTTCAGAAGAGTAGCTGTATGAGGGTGTAACATTGATGATGAAAATCTATCCTAAAGACGTTGATAGAATCCTTGTTGGAGAGTTGCGATTATTCCATACTTATGTGAAGACAACTTATCCAGATAATGGCAGCTTGAGTTTTCTTGTTATATCAAAGTTATCTACAGATACAAAATTCAGCTGGCCTTTCCAAATGTTGAATCTATTTTGAGGTTATTTTTGAGTCTAATGATAAACTGTTCTGCAGAAAGGTCATTTTCACAATTAAAAAGATCAAGAATGACCTATGAACTACACATCGTCAAGAAAAGCTTTCTGCATTGAGCATGTTGTTGTAGAAAATGACAAACTGCACAGTCTTCCAATTAGTGAAATAGTGAATGACTTTTCAGTCTGTAAATCACGACAGAAAATGTTTAAACAGCTTAGAGTTTATTTTATACTGTGCATACTGTATACTTGCATTTCCCTGTTGTGAACTGAAATACATGCAGTGTTTATGCTTGATTCCTGCTATGAAATAAATTCAACAGCTTACTCTAAACTGTGATGAATTGTTCTTTTTTGGTTGTGAATTTGTGATATTCATGCTAAAGGATAAGTATTGTATTTTCACTTATAAAGTGTTCATTATCTCTCATTTTCTTACTCCTAGTTCTAGACAAACATTTTTGAAATAATGAAGGCCTCTTAAACACCAATGGCTTAGGGCCTCACTAAGTATAAATTTGACACTGCATAGGAATGGACAGATAGTCTATAGAAGGCAATAAATGAGAGGAAAAAATCTATGGAGCCTTAAAGAGCAATTTGTTTTTAAATAATTCTCTCTTCTTTCAAAGAGCTGCCACTTCAGTCTGCATCCTTCATTCGGACTGGCTCATTGCCCAGCTCAGGAATTGCCAGAAAAGCTCACTAGATGGCAGCTTTAGAGTGAAATGATCAATCACATACTTTAGCATTTTGAAGACATAACCCTTAGTGGATATAGAACTGAGCTATTTATCAAATAAAAATTCTTCAACAAATAAATTACTGATTTGCTGCATGAAACCATTACAGAACAATCTTAGAGGCTGGCAGCATTTCAGTGGGCATGATTGATAATTAATTGAATTTTTTGTCATTAACACAGCCCATTGCCTCTTTTCAGGTCCAGATTTCTTTCCTTCAAGAAATGCCCTTCATATCTAATTTTTTAAGAAGATCCAGGTAATGTTTCAGCTAGCTTTTGCTTAAGAACTTCAAACACAGGTAAATATCAGTTTAAGTAATTTGTCTTTAATTTTTTAAGCAAAAACAAATAGAGTTAATGAAGAATAGAAACAATATAATCAACTATATTGAACTGAACATCTAAAGGTGTCAGTTGTACACTATGGAACTGAGTTACAAAAATATTTTCCCATAAGTACAAAATGGGACCAAATCAACTATAAACCAGGCATTTTGTCTCTAGATATGTTTATAACATATACTGTAAAGCAAGTATAAGAAAATATCCATATTGCTAGAAAATGCTTCCCAGGATCAACTTGCTTGCTTTGGGGACAATTTTCAGAAGGATTTCCTTCTGAAAATTGCACACTCACCCTCCCATAAGAGGGTAGGGAAGGGAATGCACATATTTAGGTTTGCATATTTAGGTTCCCTAAAATATGTGAAAATAGAAGGCAATATTCCATAAGCAGATGAGTACATAAATTATCCAGCAACAGTTAGCTGGATAACTCAATCCAGATATTCAGTGGGTGAGTAGAAGTGTGTGTGATCAGGTGATTTCAACTGTAAATGCACTATTTTGCCCTGCTCAGCCATTCACACAAATACCAGGTGCAGAGCACACAAATATTTTTTTTACACATGCATACTTTACACCAATTTTCCTAGAAACAATGTGGGATACTTATTTTTGAAACTTTGCATAAAGTACATATACTAAAAGCATCTACATAGTTTGCAACTATGTAGGCTATATGAAAATTGTTCCCTAAGAGTCTAATTTTTACATCTATCTATGGTTCAAATTTCATGCATAAGTAGATGCGCAGAGTAGGGATGTGCACAATTTTGTTTTTGGTTTGTTTACATTTTCGGGTTTGGGATGGACAATTTCGGTCCACCCCGAACCCGAAAGATGGCACCAGCCGTCCATTGCTCCTACCATGTGACAGGGGCCGACCAATGGCACCTGTAGCCCCTGTCACATGGTAAGGGCAAAGGGCCACTGGCACCATTTTGATTCCTGGCAGGCCCGACGGCCCGAGAGCGGAAGATCGCTCCCGGGACTCCCACTGGACTACCAGGGCTTTCAGTAAGTATTGGGGGGGATCAGGATGGTGGGGTGTTGTAATTAAGTAAATTTGAAGGGTTGGGTTGGGTTTGGGTTTTTTTAAATAAATGTGCACCTCCTCCCCGCGCTAACCCGAAAACGATTTTTTTCCCAAATTTCGGGAAAACTCCGTTTCGGGATTCGGGTCTCCCGAACAGAACAAATTAGGCAATTTCGTTGAAATTGCCTAATTCATTCTAAACAAATGCACTTCCCTGGTGCAGAGATTGATGCTAGCATTTTTGCTCTGAAAGTAAGCGTATATGTTTCAGTATGTGCAAATATTTCTAATGCAAGAAAATGCATTCTTTTTCTAGCCATTTTATAAGCATATGCACATTTATTTTATGCACAAAATAATGATAGTGCACAAATAAATACCCAGATTAAATACGGAGACAGGTATTTTATAAAGTACACCATTCTGAAATTACTTACATGCATACCTTCTCCCGTTCATCTAGACCCTCTAGCATTTCATCCTGAACCCCCATCCAGTCATGGAAGCAAAAAGAGGTGTATGCAATGTGCAATGAAGCATCCTAATAACTCTTGGCTGTTAGAGAATATACCATAGGTGGGCCTTTGGTTTTCACCTGCCATCATATTCTGTGCTGTTGTGTTTGCAAGATGTAAGTAAACACATACTATATTCTCTTTCTTTGCTAGCTAGAGTTTGCCTCACAGATGTTCCTACAAAAATGTTGCCTCTTTTAACATTTAAGTTAATGTGAATGACTTTTTATGTAGTGGCATTTGCTGCATTATTTAAAGATCTGACTGTACTGGTTTAATGCTTACTGTTATCACCTGCTGGTATCTCCTTACTGGCTAAACTAGTCATAAAATTATATTATTCTAAGACAATTATTATTTGGTATCATTATATATTGCCAGCGGATCTGTTTCTTTATTTCACCATAAACTAATTACTCCAATATCAAAGGGGGATTACAAACTCAACTTTTCTCAAATTGCAAATCTGTCATATTTTATTTGCTTTATAAAAAGTCTCTTAACAATCATATTCAGCAATCTGTCAGTCTTTCCTGTCTGTCTCTAATCGCCTTGTATTGCATTTCTTTTTGATCGGACATATGAGGCTGTTGCAGCAGGAGACAGTGAGTACTGGTACCCTGGGCTGCAGAGTCAATGGTTGGACACAAGTACCTGGCACCTGGGAGAGACTAATTACCAGAGGGAATTGTGCCATGAGAAACTGAGTCCTGGCACATGCAGCAGTAGAGCTGGTAGTCAAACTCATGCATCTGCTGACCTGGTGAGACCGACCACCAGAGAGGCATCTGGAGCTGTAGAGCCTGCGGTCAGACACATATCTGCCTAATCCGGGACAACAAACTGCCAGATGGTACTGTGCTGAGGAAAACTGAGTACTGGCATTTTGGAGCTGTGGAGCCAGCAGTCAGCCACACAGCTTAAGGAGCTCAGTTGACTTGGAAGAAGGGAAAGGACACTGTCAGCTTTTCTAGCAGTCTCAAGAACTAAAGAAGACTAATTTCATCTGTCCACCTTTGAGTGTATAGCATTTCCAAGTTGTTGATTACTGGTATCAGCCTAGGGTTGCCAATTGGTTTCAGATTTTCAGGCCAGGGCAATATGAGGCTGGTTTTACCTCACTGCATACATGGATCTGTAGTCTTGCTTTTCTTAGGAATGCAATAGGAAAATCAGAACTGCATGCAATAGGATAAAACCAGGACTGGTTCAACCTGGCCTGAAAATCTGGATCCAGTTGGCTTTGATATGTTGTGTACAGCACCGATCAGGATTTCTCTGCATGAGCAGACTATAAGAATGAATAAATAAACCCTATATCAGCAATGATGCATTCATTCCCATTACACTGAAATATTGATCACTATTGGCCTTTGGCCTTTCACCTCTATCTCTTTACCACTCTTTTTTTAGCATCCATTTGTAAATTCTATTTGTTTTCTTTCTAGAGACACTTTCTCTATACCTAACCACAGGATAGGGGAGAATAAAATATCTGTACATTGTACCTGAGGTTGAGAAACATGAAATAAATTAGTTGCAAACAATGCTCTTTTTGTTTAAATCTTTTTATTTAGTTTCCATTAATATATATACAATGTCATAACACAACTATTTGAAAATGTGTCAAAATATATAACACACAGCTAGCCATACTGTGCACCATATTCTCCCACCACCTCCCAGTACCCCCCTTCCCTTTCCTCTACCCCTCCCTACTCCTCTCATTATCTCAATTACTACATCCTACAATTTATGTAACCAGAAGTTGGAGAAAACAACAAATCCAGACACTTGGTAGGATCACCCCGAAATCATACCACTCTAAAAATCATTTATGATTTGACTACAGACTCTGTGTGGGAGCTTGTTAATAAAAGGAAGCCACATATCCAAGATGGCTTTATTACCTCTGGGATGCAAGAACTTGCTAGACATCTGCTCCATTACTAACAAAGCATGTATTTTAATTTTCCACAAAATTATTGAAGTCGAGTCTGCTTTTCTCCAATAATGCAATATCATTGCATTATTGGAGAAAAGCAGGACTTTCTTCACCCACACTCTTTATAAGGTGCAACATTGAGGTTGCTATGACTTCACTGAATAGGGCCGAAGTCTATTTTTATAGGAGGCTGTAATTGGCTGCAAGTCTACCATCTAATTATTCCACAAATATGTAAAATCCCATGCGCCCTCAATTAGGATTAAAGATTTATAAAAAGAAGAGAGATTACCTCTGCTCGGATCCTCCACATCAAACCAGTCTTGCACCTGTTCCCAATGGTCTTTAGTCAATTCATTGCAATCCAATGACTTCAAATAATAACAGACTTGGAGATATGTAAAATGATCCTTCTTCTGGAGTCCAAAAGACTCTTGTAACTCCCAAAATGGTAGAAGTACCATGGGCCCTTTAAATCTTGTAGAGAGGTGTGGCCGCGTGCCTTGGAGCAGGAAGCAGGAACTGTGCAGGACCGTGGACAGCGGCCCTGCACCTACGTCAACGCGGAGGAAGCAGGGCTGGGCCTGGACGCAGGCTCTGACGTCGGCAGCGGCTCCTGCCGCTGCAGGAGGCCCCGAGGGCGGCTCCAGCCTCCAGAGCAGCTCGGGGATTGCGGCCTCCAGCCGCGAAGAGGACGAAGACGTCGGTGGCGGCTCCACCCGCGAAGATGGCAAGAAGTCCACGGCTCTGGCCGCGGTGAAGAGAGTAAGAGGAGTGGCCTCCGGGCCGCGAGAAGAAACGAAGTCCGCAGCTCCGGCCGAGCGGGAAGGCCCGACCTCGGCGGCATCTAGCTGCATTGGGCAGCAGCAAGAAGCAGTAGGTAAGGTGCCTGTTCTCGGGGGAACCCACGGGCAGGGTTCATAACACCGTTCTCTTTTGAGAAAGGTTTTGCTATGGATGACGCTAATTCAGGGAGATTTGGCGGGCTTGGAGCCCTAAGACACATGTCTGTCAGATCTCACCACATCACGTGACCTCCTAGACAATGCTTTTTTTCTACATATTTATAGTTATATATTAAATGCACTGTATATGTATAAATAAACTCCATCTCACAGATGGATATGCAGGTGCTAAGTCTCCTTGGGCATCTGTAAATTATCCAATGCAATATATGGATAGAGACTAAACACCAGATGCACAATATAGCACATGGAGTCTTTAAATCAGATTTAGCATCCTGTTGTATATCAAACTGCTTGGAAAAGTCACTAAACTTACAATTTGTTGGAGGTATATTATTGATGGTTAAAGTAAAAGGCTACAACTGTTATGGTTTTTATACTGTATACAGAAGTAGAAAGGAGGGATTGTATTATAGTAAATTTTCTTAAGTCCTCTGTCTATCCATTCTACTATCTTTAAAGGAAGAAGAATAAGTTGCATCATACTCATTATTTGGCCAGCAGAAAAGTTTTGTTGCGTACTCTCAGATTTCAACAAGGGTCCTTTATTTTTTTCTGGCATTTTCACAGCACTGGGATACATCTGTTATTCATATCACTATACAGTTGACTTCTCTACCTCCACAACCCCCTTTCCTTGCCCTCCTAAAATATAGTAATTCAGACTCTTGGGGTAGGAAGATCATGCAGGTTAAAAAGCTGCACAGCTAAGTGACCATTGAGGAGACATTCATGAATTGATGAGAAACCTCAAAGGTAAAAAGTAACAATTAGGTAAGTAAGAGTGTATGAGACAAGAGACTCCCAACACAATGTTCAAGATAGTCTAATAATGTTAAATGGTGTCTTTCTCAAGTATTGTTGATATTAAGTAGAACAATCAAAGAGCAAAGACCTTAAACAACCCAAAGAACATAACTTTTCTCACAAGAGTTGTCTTAGTACTGGGAATTGTGTAGAAGAAAGAGTGAAGATTATTATTAATGAAAAAATGATCAGAAAGTTGGATAATATACTTTCTCTAGGCTTTACTGGAAAACATTGGTGATGGAACATTATTATATAAAGAGTTTTTGAACAAAAAGAAGATTCTAGAAAAGAGGAATAACAACTAAACTGTTCAAGAAGTCAATGAACGAGCCAATTTAAAAATAGTGATTAACAGGAAAGGAAAGGGAAGGAAGAAAAGAGAAAATAGTAGTGAGGTTAATGGAGTTTAGGGCATAGCATATTTTCTTAAAGCCTGGATAATCTTTTCAAGGAATAAATGGGAGGAGAGATGGTGAAGGCCTAGAAGGAGAGGTGAGAAAAGTAACAAAGGGAGGAGAAAAATGATGAGGATAAAGGCATTTTTTCTTGCAGTTAGCAATGGAGTATGTGGTTAGGAAGTTGACTGGAACAAAGAATTTATGGTATGGAAAATGAAATAGTAGTTGGCATCCCCTTTAGGGCCTGATGTACTAAGCATTTTTTCAATAGACAGACACAACATGAGAAAAATCTCTCTCTACATCGGGTCCTTAGATTTTGATTTTCAGTCAGGCCTAGCCAGCTAAGTAAGGCTAGAACCCACAAGCCAGAAAATGTCACTCCACAGAGCTATCAGACTTGGCTGGCCAATATTCACTAGCTGACCTCACATTTGACTAGCTAAAACATGGACAGACTTGGATGCATTTGCGGGATGGGCTTCTGACTTAGCCAGCTAATACTGATTTTCAGCACTAGCTGGCCAGCTAAGTTGGGCTGCATAAATGGCAAGTCTAAAGCTCTATGAGTATTCTGGTAAGACTTCCAAATGGCATGGAAAACTAAAATGATATCAAGGCATTTTTTCCAAACATCTCTAAATTTGAGATCTCAGAAATTATAAATGATCCAGGATACTAGAACAAATGGGACATATTTTAGATTTTAACAGTAATAGCTGGTTAGGCTGATCAAGGGCTTTTGGCATGAGAGCTATTGTGATTCAACAGAAATGATAACTTTTTCCCTTATATCCAGTATGTGGAGTATAGATTAATGAATATCTTTCAGGAAGATATCTCTCATCTATTTTACTAAATAAACAATCCCACTGTGTACGCAGAGAAAACAAAGATTTAAAATATTACTTTAAGACACTGTGCTTGGCTACTCATATACAGTATCCTGAGAAGTTCTCACCATCAAAACCCAAAAAATAACTTGATTTCAAAAATTTATTCTGTAGGGAATTTTATTTTTATGAAGAGTTCAAGATGTGTAGATTAAGGTATATTGACTCTGTGAACTTGCATGATTTGTCATTTTTATATGTGTGATATTTCCAAAACTTTTTAAAACCCCAAAGCATTAATTTTTCCTATTATAAATAACCTTATAAAATTGAATGGAATGTACATGATGCATGTAAACATTATAACAGATGTTCTTGAATTATTTCATTACATTTTCTGGGTTCTCGCTATTCAGTTTTATGTTCATAGTTTATTAAAAGGATAGTACTGAACAGAAGTTGCTTTATGCTTTGTACTGCTTTCATTGTGTAAATCCATCCATAAGGATATAAGTCTTTTCACAGATTTCAAAAGTTATTTAGAATAAAATGAATTCCAGTATAAACATGGAAAGCTATCTAAAAGCATACAAATCCATAAACAATCATACAGATCAATCTCAACAATCTAGAAGAGCACAACTGATCCATAAATCAATCCAGATAAATGGAAATTGATTTAAAAAAATCAATAGGGTACATGCAAATCTGTGTGTCACATTTATTTATTTTTTCCATTTAATACTCTGCCTTTCACAATATCAAAGTGGTTTACATAAAACATACTTTCAATAAAAATACAATACTCTACAAAATAGTTTATGTAACGATTTAGTTAGGACATATATTTCTATTCAATATGGTCCTTTGTGAGTATGGTCATATAACCCATTTGCCCTAACTCTGAATTGTTACATAAACTATTTTGTAGAGTATTGTATTTTTATTGAATTTATGTTTTATGTAAACCGCTTTGATATTATGAAAGGAGAGCATTAAAT
This sequence comes from Rhinatrema bivittatum, assembly GCF_901001135.1. Taxonomy (NCBI): domain Eukaryota; kingdom Metazoa; phylum Chordata; class Amphibia; order Gymnophiona; family Rhinatrematidae; genus Rhinatrema; species Rhinatrema bivittatum. The sequence goes on from NC_042621.1 coordinate 183,898,426, forward strand.
GGAAAAAATACATACATTTATGCCTTGGGCAAGTCATTTTACCCTTTATTGCCTCAGGTACAAAAACTTAGATTGTAAGCCCTCTGGGGATAGAGAAATACCTACAGTACCTGAATGTAAACCGGTGTGATATCTCAATTGAGATCGAATGTCGGTATATCAAAATAATTAATAAATAAAATAAATATAAAGATATAATCTTTTAAATAGTCCAGGTTTTGCATCTCACTCTATATCATACCATATGATCACATTCTTGTTTGTAAGAAAGGAGACCTTTAGTGGTTATAATTCTCAATTAGGGAATGATAAATCTGAGATAAGCAGGAGAGAAGAAATATCTACAGAACACAAGTATAGTGATATTCAGTTCTTATTAATGCTAATCTCCAGCAGGTGCATCTGTGTAGTTTTTTTTTATGAGTAAATATCAGCTCTAGAAGATGCCAACAAAATCTAGAGGGCTCTAGAAGAATGCTGGCATGTAGTTGACTCTTTCTCTGTTCAAAATTCTCAGTTATCATATATGCTTTGAATCATGTATGTGAGTATTGCTTTTATAAAATCTGCCTTATTGTGTACTGCACTGCTGGAACATAAGAACATAAGATATGCCATGCTGAGTTGGGCTAAATGTCCATCAAGTTCAACATCTTGTCTCCGAACGTAGTCAATCCTGCCATCCCAGCAGAACCCAAATATTACTGCTGACTCCCATGGATAAATGGGGACATTCATAAATCTACCTGGCTAATAATACTTTATGGACTTTTCCTCTAGGACCTTGTCCAAACCCCTTTTAAATCCAGCTTTGACATCATCCTCCAACAGCAAATTCTGTAACTTGATTGGGTGTTGAGTGAAAAAATACTTTCTCTAATTTGTTTTAAATTTGCTATGCATTCGTTTTATGGAGAATACCCTAGTCTTAGTCAGTTTCCCAACCCTCTCCTTGAGGCACACCTAGCCAGTCAGGTTTTCAGGATTTCTATATCGAATATACATAAGACACATTTGCATACAATGGGTCTCTCTAATGTATGTAAATGTATTTCATGCATATTCATTATGAATATCCTGAAAACCAGACTGGTTAGGTGTGGCTCCAGGAGAAGGTTGGAAAACACTGGTTTTAGTACAATTTGAAAGGGTAAATAATTGTTGCACCCCTCTCATGCCCTATATGTTTGTCTTATTAGCTTGTAAACTCTAATGAGCAGGGACTGTCTTTTTATGTGTTTGTACAGTGCTGTGTACATCGAGTAGTGCTATGGAAATGTTAAATAGTAGTAGTAGTAGTAATAATAGTATATACTTCTATCATATCCCCCTCTTAGTGACCTCTTGTCCAAGCTGAAGGGCACTAATCTGTTGAAACTCTCTTCATAAAGAAGCTGTTCCAACCTGTTCTGAGCAGCGTAAACATGAACCCCTCTTGCCGTGGTGCAATTGATGCAACCTCATGGGCGGGGCCTTGAAGTCTGCACTGACACCAGGTGAACGAGTCTTGGAATGAGCCAGGCTATGACAAGTCTGGGAGGCTGTGCCTATGGTCAGATCTGAAGGGCTGGACAAGGCTGACAGGCTAGGCTGAAGCTGAAGCTAAAGATGGGCGAGAAGCAAGGCTAAAAACTGAAGCTGAAGACTTGGGCAAGGAGCAAGGCTGAAGCTGAAGATGAAGATGAATGTGGAGCAAGGCTGAAGCTAAAGCTGAAGACAGACATGAAGCAAGGCTGAGACTGAAGCTGAAGACTTGGCTGTAGAAGTATCTAAGAAAAAATTAGGCATATTATTTCACTGGTACAGGGCTATATAAAGACACAATTCACAATATGTGCCTAGGACAACTATGAGAAGGCTAAATATTACATCTTCAGTCTAAAATGTATATAAATATGTAACTATGTAAATTTCCTGATCTAATGGTTTATCTGATATTTGTTTTTATACTAGGGGTCTAGATTTTATGGTAATCCTTGTAGCTATTCTGCAATGTTCTGAAGTGCACACAAAATTATCCACAGGAGTCAAATATCTCTTGAGCTGGTCTGCTGAATTACTTTATTTTCTGTATCATCAAAAATGGCAGAAGTTCAGCCATTTATTGAGCTTAGGAGTTTTGCCAAAGAAAAGTACCTGACTAGTAGACTATTGTATATCTATATGTATATACTGTATCTTTACTGTTTTTCCATCTTATATGTACTTTCTTTCTGATTAGCAAAATTATCTTTGAAATTTATATTTGAGAGGGCTATACTGCATATATATGGACTACGCATGAATTATGTTCTAGCTCCTTTTGAAAAAACTTCATTCACTGGTCAAAACAGTGAGGCATAAAAACATGAATACCTTCTATAGAACAGCTGAATTTACAGTTTACACCTGAGCGAGTGGCACATGGAAAATGAGCTGAACAGGAACTTCTTGTGACAACAGGAGTGTCTGTGCATTCACTAATAAAACATGTCATTAGCAATAATAGAACTGACTTTATTAGAGACAAATTTGGTGTCAAATTCTCCTTAATACTAACCTTTCTTTACAGTGTTTATGTTGAAATTGGTTCTCAGTAGTGGCCTGTCAAGGAAAAGATACAGGAACATGCTTTTTTATTTTTGTATACTGGTTTATAACTTATTTTTCATTTGAAAAACAAATCTCCTCAATTTGATTGCTGTAGACATGAGGGAGCTGCTGGTCTGGGAAAATACTGCTAAGTAGTCAATCATATCTCTGTGTGGTAAGAAACATAATGGATTCACAAGTTGTGGACCTTATGGATGGAAAGGGAAGCCAAACAAGACTTCCTAGAACTGAAATTTCACAAAAAAAGCTCTCAGATCCTGACAGTGCTGGATTTCTGTACTTTTCTTTTTGAAGTTAGACTGGAAGGAAAACAGATGTTCTCAGTCTGTACAAATAGATACGTGGGAGTGGTGGCGGGGAACGTCTCAGGTGGCTGTGTGATGCATGCTGCTGACCGGCTATTAGTTGTGGGGGTAATTTTGGAACAGTCCACACAAATCAGACAGCAAAATAATATGTGCCTACGTTACCCCCGTTTTAAAGGGAAAGTACACATGTAGGCATAGACTTTCCCTTTTAAAAATTAGCCATCACAACTATCCCCAGACAATTCTACCTGCTAAATTGTGCACAGATAGTTTTTGGGAAATGTTACATGCATGCCTTTGAAAATGCTAAGTATGTGAATAAATGCAAACCCTTCTCCAACCCTATCCCCAGGAAGGCCTCTGCTCAGTCTGGGTAAGCTTACCCAGACTGCAAACCTGACATAAGAACGTAAGTTTATCTGCACAGCAGACGGGCAATTTTGTAAAAGAAGAAATATATTGTGTTCAATAGAGTTTGTTTGTTTTTCCAGGGAAAGCAGTAAATCATATGCATATTAAGCACCTAAAAAAGGAAGGAAAGAAAGATTCCTATGTTAGTGCTGGTGCTGTCTGAGATTTTTCTGGGTTGTAGGATTGGGAGGGTAGGGTTTATAAAAGTTTGAAACCTATTTTCAGTTTGACATGGGGCTGGGAAGTGACAACCAGTCATCATGTATTATGTAAAGTGTTTTTGTTTTCAATAAAACAAATGTGAACACAAAAAGCTTTTTGGTTTGTAAACAAATAAAGTAAATTGAGTGAAAAAACAGTACTATTTGTATTTAAGAAATTAAGAGATTTTTTGAATTTTTTAAATAATGTTAAAAAATAAAAATTCATAAAAAATAATTCAAAAAAATTCAAAAAAATTAAACATGTAGGTACCAGTGAGCATTTGAATTGAGGATATTCAGTTTTGTAAAAGATCATTTCTCTGTGTAACACACTGTTTTCCCTACAGAAGCCCGTTCAAAAATTACACTCCCTGGGGCAGATTTTAAGAGCCCTGCTCGCCTAAATCCGCCTAAATCCGGGCGGATTTAGGCGAGCAGGGCCCTACGCGCCGGTGCGCCTATTTTACATAGGCCTACCGGCGCGCGCAGAGCCCCGGGACTCGCGTAAGTCCCGGGGTTTTCTGAGGGGGGCGTGCCGGGGGTGTGTCATGGGGCGGGCCCGGTCGGCGCGGCGTTTTGGGGGCGTGTCGGCAGCGTTTTGGGGGCGGGCCTGGGGGCGTGGCCGCACCCTCCGTACCCGCCCCCAGGTCGCGTCCCGGCGCGCAAGCGGCCCGCTGGCGCGCGGGGATTTATGTCTCCCTCCGGGAGGCGTAAATCCCCCGACAAAGGTAAGGGGGGGGTTTAGACAGGGCCGGGTGGGTGGGTTAGGTAGGGGAAGGGAGGGGAAGGTGAGGAGAGGGCAAAAGAAAGTTCCCTCCAAGGCCGCTCCGATTTCGGAGCGGCCTCGGAGGGAACGGGGGTAGGCTGCGCGGCTCGGCGCGCGCCGGCTATACGGAATCGATAGCCTTGCGCGCGCCGATCCAGGATTTTAGCGGATACGCGCGGCTACGCGCGTATCTACTAAAATCCCGCGTACTTTTGCTTGCGCCTGATGCGCCAGCAAAAGTACGCCAAATCGCGCGGTTTGAAAATCTACCCCCCTATGTCTTAGGTTTAGTTTCATTTGTTATAGGCCTTTTTCAAATTTCAAACTGTTTCATGAGTCTCATTTCTCCAAGAAAAATATTTATAGTGTTAAAGGAAGAGGCATATATTTGTGTTGTCATCCATATTTATATATAAACAAAATAAACTGAAGAGTATTATATCAAATTAAATGCCTGTGCAAGATTTATCCTGGAAATTTGTTCTTGACTTTAGCTTCTCTATATATTAATGCTGAGGTTCTTAACCCTGATCCTCAAGTGTCACAGAGTTTTTCTTTTCATGGTAACTGATCTATGCACATTATCCTTGTTTATAGACCTTATACATGCAAACATATCTGATACATATTCCATGTTGATATTCTGAAAAGACCTGTTTGTGGCCATCACTGAAGTTCCCTCCTTTAATGTACCTATGATAAAGCTTTTACTTTTCATGAGGCATTTAAATGTGTGGGTTGGTGATTTATTTGTTCTTCATAAAATGCAGACCGCTTCATTCATCGTGCACTACTTTTGATCAGTTACTACAGGTGGTTTCCTCAAATAATGGCACCAATCTAATGATATGCAAAAATATTGCATGGTATCATAGTTACCACGTGATAACTCTTTATCATGCAAATATAAAACTGTGCAGTATCTTGACTAAGGGGATCATTTTCCAAAGCGATCGCATGTGATCACTAAATGGGGGCGGAGTCGGGGCGGCGTCAAGACTGGAACAGGAGGAGTCGGGGCGGCACTGGGGCAGACTCCGCAAAGACATTGCAGACAGCAAAATGGTAAGAACCCTTTTCGCTGCCAATTTCGCGCCCAATAGCACCACCTTTTATGATGGCGCTATTGGGTGTGAAAGCCGGCAGCGATCGCACCGCAGAGGTGCGATCGCTGTCGGCTTTCGCAGGCCCGCCCCCCTGCTTCGCCCCCCCCCCCACCCCTCTGTACCGCATGATTCAAAGAGCCCGGCGGTATTAGAGAATCCAGGCCTAAATGAGAAAAACAAAATATCATGGGAAATATCAGCCCTCTAGAAAAAACATGAATGCCAGGCCCTCACAGCCACTTACAGGTAGTATTATAAAAAGGATTTGAAGAGTACTTAACTCAGTTGTCGAGGACAGGTTGATGCTTAGAGACAGAGGGAGAGAAGATATCAATTTTGAGCATGCTGTCTATTATTTTTCTATTACTATTAGGGATGTGCAGAGCAAAATTTTATGTTCATATTTTTTATGTCCGAAAGGGGGTCCCACTTGCGGCCAATATGGACATAAAAAAAATCCAATGAGTTGGGTATATGTACATATGTGCAAAAAAAAATTTAAACCCCCTCACCCGCCTTAATCCCCCCCCCCCAGACTTACCACAACTCCCTGGTGATCGAGCGAGGAGTGAGGACGTCATTTCTGCAATCCTTGGCGAGAAGCATGTGACGTCGGTGGCACGTCGAGTGACGCGGCGTCACGTGATTCCCGGCTCGTTCGCGCCGGACGGCTCGTTCGGCCCAAAAAGAACTTTTGGCCAGCTTGGGGGGGCCTCCTGACTCCCCCAAGCTGGCCAAAAGTTCTTTTGGGCCGAACGAGCCGTCCGGCGCGAACTTGCCGGGAATCACGTGACGCCGCGTCTGAGTGACGCGGCGCCACGTGATTCCCGGCTCGTTCGCGCCGGACGGCTCGTTCGGCCCAAAAAGAACTTTTGGCCAGCTTGGGGGGGCCTCCTGACCCCCCCAAGCTGGCCAAAAGTTCTTTTTGGGCCGAACGAGCCGTCCGGCGCGAACGAGCCGGGAATCACGTGACGCCGGCGTCACTCGACGTGCCGCCGACGTCACATGCTTCTCGCCAAGGATTGCAGAAATGGCGTCCTCACTCCTCGCTCCATCACCAGGGAGTTGTGGTAAGTCGGGGGGGGGGATTAAGGAGGGTGAGGGGGTTTATATTTTTATTTTGGCTCAACAATCGCGATTTCCCACATATCGAACATATCTATGTTCGATATGTGGGAAATCCGATCGTTTATGTCGAATCAATTTTTTAAGTAAAAAAAAAATATGAGTTGCGTTTTACTAATGCGGTCAATCCGAATGCACACCCCTAATTACTATGTCCTTTCAACTTGTATTTGTTGACTGGAGCACTTAAGTATCTGTTGGATTGGCGTTGCCTGTCTAGTTGACATTTTTGGCTTTACAGTGCCAGACTGAAATGTACGTGAGGATGAAACATGAAAAGATCAAGATTTTGTGCATGAGTGTGCACACGAAAGAAATGCGAATAAGAGGTAAAAGATAAGAGCAGGAGTGGAAAGGAGAGGAGAAGGAAGAAGGCAAGGAAGTATAAGGAAAGGGACTGTGAGGAGGAAGTAGAGGTGGAGAAGAGCAAAGGATGAGTAGAAGGAGGACAAGGAAAAAGAAGCAGGGAGAGGGGAGAGATAGCAAGAAGAAAGGGATCCCTCTCAGAAACCTGCGAGCGCATGTTATGAAATTGGGCGTACATTTGTGCGTGCCGTGTTGCGAGCACAAATGTACGCCCGCACATATGTTTTAAAATCTGCCCCACAGGTTCCCCCAAACACATTCACACACACACTCACACACACATACACACACATACACACATGCCCCCTGCACACACACAGGCAGAGGCACCCACACGCATACACAGGGAGAGGTCCCCAAACCCACAGGCAAAGGCACACACACACACACACACAGGGGCATGCACGGAGGCAGTTATTGACAAGATAACCCAATTAATGCTAGGTTCTGTTTGCTAATATGCTCTGTCTATGAAGCCCTGTCTCCCACACACAGGGACAGGGAGGCATAGGCATACACATAAACATAGGCACATACAGCCTCACACAAACATACACACTTTCTCACACATGCATACAAGCTTACATGCATGCGCACATACACAGAGGCAGGCAGTCGTCCCTCCCCCCCCCCCCCCCCAAACACACTCATACAGGTACAGGTGTGTATGCATGCACATACACATAAAGAGGCACAGGCACACACACACACATACAAACTGTTATAGACTAGACTACCCGAGCTACACTGGGCACTTTTCACTAGTGTTATGATAAAAGGCAAAATTGTTGGTCAGGGTTTGCTTTTGGCCTCATCTTATGCTCCTAATGAAAACCAGAGTTTCTTTCTGAGTTTTTCCTTTCACTATCATCGTATCCAAAATGTACCACATGATAAGGATTGAGAAGAGTGAGCAGACTGGGAATTATAAAGATTCCTGATCGAAGGACATCGGTCAGGATATTTCTGAGAGGACAAAGATCTAATTATTTGGAAACATATGTGTGGGAATTCTGTTTGCCCAGCAATGAGAGAAAATGGTTATAAGATCTAGCATCAATAATATTATACTCTGACAAGGTTGCATAAAATGGAGCTGAACCCATCAAACAAGTGCTGGAGAGGTTGTGAGGAGGCTGGGTCCTTCTTTTCATCTGGGGTGGATATCTCAGTCAATAAAGACCTATTGGCAAGAAATTCTTTCATGGATTGAAAAGATAGCAGAGATGAGTCTTCCCTTTAATTCTCAAAACTCTTTTGCTGGGAAGTGCTAGTTCCATGCAGTTAGCATTGCAGGGTAGTGGAGGTATCTCACTAGCCACTCCTCTCTTGGTGGTGGCGAGATGAAATACTTCACGCTTCTGGAAGTCTTCTATCAAACTTTCAATTAATGGTTACAGGTGGTTCGGAAAGTGTTTACCATGCGAAGTAAGAGAAGCATATCAAAATGCACTGCAAGGGTGGTCACCCTATCTGAAGGTTGTAGGGGGGTCTAAACTCATTTGTCTCCTAAATGAATCATTTAAGTGATGATAGCTGTACTTTCCTTAATTTGACCTGAACACCTGGCATTCTGGCTAAGAAAAGTTATTTTGTTGTTGGCATGGAGAGGAAAACATGAAAGTTCTGGTTGATTGATATCTGGAAAGTGAAGTCATTGGTGCCTTAATGTCTCGATTATAATGAATGTATGAAGTATTTGTTTGTTTGCTGGTGCAAAATGGCTTTTGTCTCCATGCAATGAGTTTTGAGCTGTTGATGTAACTTATATTTTGCCCTGTCCTTTAACTCTTATAATACGTATTACTGGTTATGGTTCCAATAAAAATGATTTTAAAAAGGGAAAAAAAAAAAGGTCCAAACAAGACTCTTTCCCATCCCCACAGAAGATAGCAGCCTGTAAGAAACTGAAAGTAAAACCTCTCTTATGACATTGAAAGAACTTCATTTTCTGAAGTATAATGACAGACAATCATGGTGCAATTAAAGAGAGGTCGTTTTCTTACTGTGCAACCCTCTTTATTTCAAAAGAGAGTAGATAAACTGGAGGATACTATGACACTGATGCAGAATAAAGTCTAATTTTATTTTCCTACCTTCTTGCTACCCATTTCTGACTCCCCTCCCCCACTCCTTATGGTGTGTGTAACCTTTTCTTGGCAGAATATTACAGATGTTTGTCATTGCCATTTGCATCCCACAGCATCTGGTCTTTCGTGGTAACTTCCCATCCAGGCACTAGCCAAGTCTGACCCAAGCTCAGGCTTTTCTGGGCCAGTGTTGCTGCACGTGCAGGGGGCGGATAGAGGGGAGCAAGGGGAGAGAGAATACAAATCATCGCTGAACTGAAAATAATTGTCAAAAGATGGACATAATAGGAGTCGGAGAAATAGCTTGAGATTCCAGGGAAAAATGGAAAGTGCCGATCCAGTAAAATGTATAGAGCCATTTCTGACAAAGCTAAAGAAATTCAGTCTGTGAAGGACTTTGAGAATGAAAGCGCCCATACAGTGCCTTCCCATTATATGAGCAATAAAAAATGTCCAAGGCCAATAGTCGGTTATATTTTTAGATACTCTCAGTTATTGGAATTCTTTAAAAAAAAAAAAAATAAAGAAAAAGCAAGATACAAGCACCTGGACTGTTGGAAAGAAAGAGAATTTTGATTCTTATGGACCTAAACAAAATCACAGCATAGAAAAGGAAGACGTTTTTGGCAAAGCAAGAATACCTAGGAAATATGAAAACAAGATTAAAATTGTTCTATCCAGGAAGGATGAAAGTCACTGTGAAACATTTGAGGATTCAGAATTATGAGGTTATATTGATTTTCTTTCATAAAACAACATGGAGATTCAATAGTTCATACGTGCAAACAATACCAAGGTAAGACAATAAGTTTTATATTTTGTGCTCCTGGTTAAAAGGTTAAGGGCTTAATTCATTAACAGGTTTATATTCAAATGATGCTGCGTGCCTGAACTAGGCCCCTTGTCAGTGAAAAGGACCAATCAAGCTCTGGCCAGGCTGCTGTGGACGCACAGCCACTTCTCTTGGGTACATGATGCAGAGTGCTAGGGACTCATCTATTTTAGTGCGGCAGCTCTCATTTGCACATTGCATCGACCGTCCAGGAGAGGTGGATGTGTGAGCGTTCAGAAAACATGTGACCACTTTGGACGTACATTGCATTGGCTTGAAAATGGGAGAAAAGCCTTAGGAAATCAAGCCCTGTGTGATGATCTTTGATGTGTACCTTTATTATTAGCGGTGTGCAGAGAAAATAAACATTTTGTTTCATTTTTTCATTTTCTTTCCAACAAATGTACCTCCCTTCTCCACCCCGGCATTTATCCCCTATCTTAGCATTTGTGCCACCCTACCAGCATTCATTCCTCTCTCTCTTTTTCTCCCTACTGATGGCAGCTCTTGCCTCCCCCCCCTCCCCATTTTTCAGATACTGGCAGGTGGGCTCTGCCACTGGTCCATGCCCCCTCTGCTCTTTAGGCACTTCAGAGTGGGGCTTTTTCAGCGACCGGGGCCTTCTTTGTTTTACAGTCACTGGCGGATGGGCTCTGACAGCAATACAGCTTTCTTTGCTTTTCGGTCACTGGCAGCTGGACTCTGCCAGTGGTTCTAGCCTCCTCTGTTCCTCAGCTGCTGGTGGTACTCGGTCAGTGGTCCAGATCCCCTTAGCTCAGATGTTTCCAGGCTTCTTCTTTGTTTACACTGTAAACATTTTTAAAACTGGGGGGGAGGCACTTTCTGCTGGTCTCCTCTTACAAGATCACCGAGCAGGAAATGCCAGCCCACAAGTTTTAAAATTGCTTGCAGTGCTGGCACAGAAGTAACAGGATGGTAGGCACTGTGGGAGGACTCCCACTGCTTCTATGAAAGAACATGAAAAACCCAGAGATTTTCATTTGGTTTGTGTCATTCCAGATAGGAAATGACACAAAACAAAATAAAATACATTGTTGGTATTTTCCATGTCATTTTAAATGACTGCACATCCCTAGTTATTAATAGATTCCTGATTACAAGTGGACTGACTTTGGTAAATCTGTGAATTCTTGAGAGACTTGGGAAGAGTAACTGTGCATTGGTTCATTTGAAAATGTGTTACTATGAAGTCTAATTGTGTGTGACAAGTCACCATAAATATAAAACAGATTCTTGCAGTGCCCGTATGAAATGTGAAAATCTTCCATTGATTTCCATTAAAATATAATGGGCATACAGCAAATGTGTCATAAAATAAGTCCTTGGTGAGATCTCAAAAGGATATAAACAGGATGGAGTTGGTCCAGAGGGTGGCTATTAAAAACGTCAGTGGTCCTCATGGTAAAACATATGGGGACAGACTTAAATATCTAAACATGCATACCTAGAATAAAGGGAGGAAAGGGGAGATATGATAGAGACATTTAATGCACAGATGGTGGGCCTAAGTGGGTAGGCTCAGGAGTAGTCTAAAAAAATATTTATTTATAGAAAGGGTGGTGGATGCATGGACCAGCCGCCTAGTGGAGGTAGCAGAGACAAGGGCAGTATATAAATTTAAGAAAGCATGGGACAAGCAAAGGGGATCTTGGAGAGAGCAGTAGAGATTGTGGTGTTTTACGGCAGACTAGATAGGCAATATGGTCTTTTTCTGCCATAATGTTTCTATTTAATAATCCAGATTTATATGGAAATCTTACAGATGTATCAGCACATATTTAATTTTTCTTGAGAATCAGTAGTTTTACAATGGCTTTAATTGAAATTATGGAAATGTAAATATGAGACCACATTAAATAATGGTGATCATCTATGGATGGAGTAACATCTTAATGGGAGTGAACCATTATGAAGGCTTGGTGTTTTGTATGCGCAGGAAATGTATGCAGCCGGATAATTCTGTGGAGATACAATTATGCCTACGTAATGTCTTTGGAAAAATTGCTATAGATCATGTGCACTTGATGATGGTATGATCATGTGCACTTGATGATGGTATGATCATGTGCACTTGATGATGGTATGATCATGTATATAGTTCTAGTTATAATTATTATAATCAGCATCTCCCCATTGATGCTTGTTATATCTAAGGGCTCCTCCCGAAGATTATCTATATGTTACTGAGTTCACCATCTTTATGTGTTATATGTAAGGGCAATGCCCAAAGTTTTATGTTCATTGTGAACCGATACGATGTGCGAACGGATATCGGTATATAAGAAATGTTAAATAAATAAATAAATGATCGATTTGTGTGTTGTGGCTTTTGATGAATCTGTGTCAAAGACAAGACTACCATATATGTGAATTTAACTGTAAGAAGAAAAGAAGACCCAGCTGGTTTATATGAGTAGTGTATACAGTTTCCAAAGATTTCCTGGGAAATGCAGCAAATGCTTGGAGTAGCAACTTTTAATGCAACTGTTAGTCAACACATTTCTTCACTTTAAATGTGACTCATTGAGTTCTATCTTATAGATAGAGCTTATGGGATCAATAATCAAAACTTTTATTATGTGGGTTGCCATATGTTTAGCTGAATACAAAATGTGGTTTGATTATCTCACCCCTCTACTCTCGTGTACAATTTTTGCCCTTTCCCTCCGTATGTAATCAGGGACTTGGAGAGAGTTTTAGGTCAATCAATAAGAAGTTTGTGAGCAAGAGATTAAAGTATATGCACTAAGGAACCTATGTACTAAGCAGAAGTACATGTTTCAGGTTATGATGGGTGACCTGTCAAATTACCACATACATTATAATATGCTTTAGTACCAAAAATATTAAGCTAATTTGATGCAGCCAAGAAAAAAAATGTTCATTTTAAACTGAACAAAATCATTTTTCCTTGTCTGCACTCTACAAATTTCAGACCCCACTCTAAGTGGTGTAAAGACCCTTGGACAGATTTTGTGGAGTCTCTCAGGTCCCCTGATTCCTCACACTCAACATCCCAATTGCTGGAAACTCCCTTGGCTAAGGAGTCCCCTTTGCTGGTACCACCTCTGGAGGAAGAACCACCGTGCCAGCATTGCTCCAATTAAAGACGTCCCTCTCCGATGGAAGAATCCAATTTATTTATTTTCATGTGATCTTCCACCTTTTCCTAGGAAAGGTGCAAGGTGACTTACAAATAAAATATGTGAGATACAGCACATATTTTAGGAGGGGAAAACATGAAACAGAACATTCTGTGGATAAAAAGAATATTACCGAAATTTAAACAATGCAATCTAGAAGAAGTAGCAATACATAGTATATAGAGAAGCAGTGATTACATAGTAAAAGGGAGGGAGAATAAACCAAAGTATACTGAATAATGTAATAAATAAAGTAGAAATACTGTACAATCATTATCTAGTATAGGAGAGTAAGGCAGTGAAATCCAAAAGAGAGGGATATTCCTACCTAAGCGGTTAGGGAGCAGACAGAACGGCCATAAAAAATGACGGGGCAACATCTGCTGTAGAGCTTAAGAGAAGACTTGGCTGAATAGCTAATCTAAGATTATTTTACAGAAGGAAAGGTAAGAGGTTTCTTTATATACATCTTATGGAATTTTGTTCCATAAATTAGATGAGAAGCAGCTGAATGCACAAAACTTCACATGGAATAACCTTGCTATTGCTAATGAAGGAACAGATAAAAGAATCTATTGGGAGGACCACAGTAGCCTCATTGGGGTGTAGATAGGCAGGAGTTGGGATAGGTATGCTGGACTTGTTTGGTTCAAGAATTTGAAGAGAATACATAGGATATTGAATTTTATCCTGCACTCAATATGGAGGCAATATAAGTTATACGAGATTGGATTCATGTGGTCACAGGATTTGGCCCTTGCCAACAACCTCACTGCTATGATTTGTAACAGTTGGAAGCATTCAAGGCTGTGCTACAGGATACCATGGTATAGGGAATTACAATAGTCTATGCCAGGGTTTCCCAAACCTATACCGGGAACCCCATGGTTAGTCGGGTTCTCAGGATATCCATAATGAATATGCAAAAGATAAATTTGCATATACTGAGTCCAAATGATATCAAATTTATCTCATACATATTCATTGTGGATATCCCGAAAACCTGACTGACTGTGAAGTCCCCAGAACTGGTTTGGGAAGCCATGGTCTATGTAGTTGGTGACCAGACAGAATGTATGATGGTGGCCAAATCACAGTATTATAAGAAACCGCATATTTCTCGAAGCTGGTTGAAATGAGGTTTCCATTGAGGGCTGCTGGTTAAGTTGGACTATGTACTGAATGTGAGCGTTGAAGAATGGTTCCTTTTATAGAGGATGGGACAGATAGACATCATTTTCACTGGTTTATCCTAAGAAGTTCTAATTTGGATGGGTTAAACAAGTTCAAAATCATCAAGCCACTGAGCTACAGCTGAGAAACTGATTACAACTGAAAATAGTATTGCCTAGGACTGGGCTTTGGCAATGGGATCTGGCCTCGAGCTGGGACCTAGCATTAGGCTTGGGTGACAGGACTCAGCCTTGTGCAGGGCCCCAGTGTTGAACCTAGGCCTTGGTGATGGGATCCAGCCTTGGGCTGTTCACTGGCATCAGGCTGGGGCCTGGGCTTGGACTAGGCCCTGGACTGTTCATGAGCCCTGGTGATGGTACACAGCCTTGGGCAGAGTCTGGAATTGGGCCTGAGCCTAGGTGATGGGATGCCCTGGACTGAGCCCTGGCATCTGGTCTAACTTAGGCCCTGGACACAGTGGCAGGCCCTGGCCCTGGAATGAACATATGAAAATGTCTTTTTTATTTGAAATAAGCCTAACAATTGACAATGACCTATAAAATGAATGAATGAACCAAAATGAATCTTTACTCGGTATATCCCTACTGGGCAGGGTGCCATAGAAATACTAAATAGAATGGAATAGAAAGTATAAACAGTTATGTTTAGGATCTGATTGAAGCTATAACTAAAAGGCTGGATTTGTTGGCAATCCAATTTCTACAGCTGGAGATGTAGAATATGGGTTAGAAGTGGTTGTGGGGGAAGGGGAAAAAAGATGAACTGTTGGAATATTTGGACATAGGAGGACGAATACAGAAATTCTATATAGCTGAATGCAAAGTGTTAATTCTTAGTGGAAGAAAAGCACTATAAACTGTTTAAATGCCAGTACTAAAAATGGAAGGAGTCTGGGATGATTACATATTCCATAATTAAGCATGAAGGTCAATTTGAAGTGATACTTAAGAAGGCTAACACAAGTCTTGGAATATGTGTAACAGAGGATGACAAACTAATCAAGGAAAGTCATTCTTATTCTTTCCTTGTGAAGGGCTCAATTCAGATGTGATGATCCCAATACAGAAAAGCTGTTTATAAGATCATAACGCATAGCACAAGTTAGGAAAGTTAATATAACTTACATTTAGAAGATGCTATAAAAGAAGATTGACTGTAAAAAATATGTGTATTCTGGAGTGAAGGAAGCAAATAGGATAGATACTGCATTTGGGGATGGACTACACAGAACTAGACTGTATCATTTTAACTGCTTTAACTGGAAGGCTACAGGTTTATAGCTGCATTCAGAACCTTATATTTTTCAATATAAACCTGATCAAATAAATTAAAGTGCTTTTTATTAGTTATAGTTTTCAAGAAAAAGAGTTCTAAGCAAAGTAATGTGATTATAAACCAACAAACTGATTGACTGACAGGAGACAGCGTGTAATGGAACCTACTATGAAGAGAACCGTATTAACAAAGTGCCATAGGGAAGGGATCAGTTTTGGGACTGGTTCTGTTCAGTATCTTTGTGAGTGACATTGCGGAAGGGATAGAAGGTAAGTTTGTCTATTTGCAGATGTTACTAAGATCTCCAACAGAATGGACACCCCTGAAGGAGAAGAGAGAATGAAAAGTGATTTAAGAAAGCTCGAAGAGTGGTCAAAGACTTGTTAGCTGGGATTCAATGCCAAGAAGTTCAGAATCTTACATCTGGGGTGCGGTAATCCAAAAGAGCTGCATGTGATGGGGGTTGAAAGACTAATGTGCATTGACTGGGAGAGGGACCTGGGGGTGATACAATCGATGATCTGAAGGTAGTGAAGTAATGTGTCAAGGCAATTGCTAAAGCCAGAAGAATGCTGGACTACATAGAGAGAGAGGAATAACTAATAAGAAAAAAGAGGCGATAATGCCCTTGTACAGATCTTTAGTGAGGCTTCACCTGGAGTACTGTGTTCAGCTCTTGAGACCATATCAGAAAAAGAATAGGGACAGGATGAAGGCAGTACAGAGAAGGGTGACCAAAATGGTATGGGGTCTGTACAGGAAGATTTATGATGAGAGGCTGAAGGATCTGAATATGAATACCCTGGAAGAGCGGAGGTGCAGGGGAGATATGATACAGACATTCAGATACTTGAAAGATTTTAATGATGCATGTTCCTCGAATCTTTTCCAGAGGAAAGTAAACAGTAGAACTAAGGGTCATGATATAAAAATTCAGAAGAGATGACTTAGGGCCTCATTTTCTAAAGTATCGCAGGCCTGCAATACTTTAGAAAATTGCGCTAATGGGGGGCGGGGGGGTCGACCCCGGGGGGGGGGGGCGGTCCTGCACTAGCCGGCAGTGATCGCACTGCCGCGGTGCGATCGCTGCCGGTTTCGCACCCAATAGCGCCACCATAGAAGGTGTAGCTATTGGGCGCGAAATAGGACGCGAAAAGGGCCTTACCTTTTCGCTGGCAGTGCTGTCTTCATGGAGTCGGCCCAGGTGATGCTCTGACTCCTCCTCTTCCAGGGCCGACTCCGCCCCGATTAGGTAGCACAGGCGTGCGCTATCTTCGCAAGCTATCGCAGGCTTGTGCTGTTAGCGCAAGCCTGCGATAGCCTTGGAAAATAAGGCCCTTAGATCCAAAGTCAGGAAATATTTTTTCATGGAGAGGGTAGTGGATGCCTGGAATGCCCTTCCAGAAGAGGTGGTGAACACAAAAGAAGTAAATAAATTAAAAAAGGCATGGTTCTTATGGCCTGGATTGGCCACTGTTGGAAACAGGATGTTGGGCTTGATGGACCCTTGGACTGACCCAGTATGGCATGTTCTTATGTTCTTATGCATGGATGGTATTATTAAGGTATTATTAGGAATGTAGACAGCTGGGTAGCTGGTGGGTATGAGGATCACCTAGTAACATGCCTACCTGGTGTGAAGGTGGTGGACCTCACACGTCACCTAGATAAGATTTTATACAGTGCTGGGGAGGAGCCGGCTCTCGTGGTACATGTGGGCACCAACGACATAGGAAAATGTGGAAGGGAGGTTTTGGAAGCCAAATTTAGTCTCTTATGTAGAAAGCTGAAATCCAGAACCTCCAGGATAGCATTCTCTTAAATGCTCCCTGTCCCATGCGCAGGTCCCCAGAGGCAGGCAGAGCTCCGGAATCTCTTTGAGTGGATGATATGATGGTCAAGGAAGAGGGATTCAGTTTTGTAAGGAACTGGGGAACCTTTTGGGGTTAACCAGGGTGGAACCAGGGTGGAACCCTAACCCTAGTTTGAATTGGGCACAGATCACACGACCCACGTCTCAGGGACGCGACCCTAGTACGAGCCCAGCTCACGTTTTGGTGCTAAACTTTAAAAAGGAGATAGAGCAGTTTGTTTGTTTTTTTTCAATTTATTTTATTGAATTTCTTGTCATTTTTACAAATACACATGAAAAAAGAAAAGAATAGTTTATACAACATTAACTCAGGAAAATAGTTTTCACTCTTACATTCATTAATAAACCAAACATAAATAGCCCACTTTACGGGGAGCAATCCACAACAATCATAGGAAAATTAACTCATAACCATGAGTATTTTTAAGGAGAAAGAGATGCATTATTCTAAACCAGTCATACACTCCCATTCCCTGAAGTTGTAACAATGTCCTGACCTTTATCTGTAAGAAAACTCTCAAGATGGCTTGGTTCCTGAAAAACAAATTTATTATTACGATACGTGACTAAGCACTTGCAGGGAAATTTAAGATAAAAGGATGCCCCTAGGGCCAATACCTTTTGTCTTAATAAAAGGAACTGCTTCCGTCTTGCTTGAGTATCTTTCGATACATCAGGGAATATCTGGGTTTTCTGGCCACAGACATTTATTTCTTTATTTCTAAAATATTTCTGGAGTACTATATTTTTATCTTGTTCTAAACAAAATTCCACTATTAAAGTGGATCTAGACTGGATGTCATCCACTGATTGCTCAAGGAAAGCTGTTAAATTAGGACTCTCTGTACTTAGCACATCTATTTCCCCTTCGGATTGTGCTACTGCTCTTTTTTTCATTGGAATATAATACATCTTAGATATTATTACTTCCTTAATTATACCCAATACTTCTTTGAGATATTTACCAAATAACTCTTGGGCTGATAACAGCCTAGTAAAAGGAAAATTTAAAAATCTTAAATTTTTCCTTCTTATTGCGTTTTCAAAGCCCTCCATTTTCCTGTACAACATTAAAGAATCCTTCATAAAAGCTGAGCCAGTGGTGTGTAAAGTTGACAATTGCTTTGATGTTGATCCACAACATACTTCAAGATGTTTTATCCTTTCACCATGATCCTCCAGAGTCTTCCCTGTTTCAGTGGAAAATTTAAAGGATTGACTCATGGAGGATGAAACCATCTTCTCCAATTTTGTTACAACTTTCCATACATCTACTAGAGTTATTTTCTCAGGGTCAACATTTCCTTCCCCTAAAGTATCAGGTATTGATTGTCCCATCACATTAGTCTCAGAATGTCTCTCCTGGATTACTAGTAGATCTGCTGAGGGCGCTGCAGTTGTCATTGCCAGCGTATTTGGGGTAGTAATACTTATTGCCCCATTTCCTTCAGCAAGTGTAATGGGCGTCTGGTTTTCAGCAGGACTAAGGGAGGTCCCAGATGAAAAAGAAATGGAGGTATCTGGAGTTGCCTCTCCAGTAGGCTGACTCACCAATCGCAGGAAATGCTGATCTAGAGGTCCTGAAACTTCCTTCCTCACCGGGGTAGAGATCGCCATTCTGGCCTTCCTCTTCCTTCCCATCGAAGATGTTATTTTCTTAGAAGATTACTTCTAATTTCTGGGAAAACGCTACCAGGGGCGCGCCCCTTTGGCGCACGGCTTCGGCAGCACGCTGGTGGCTGCGCGCCACAGCCCTCTGTTGAAATAAGGGCCCGGGCGGATGACGTCACTGGTAGGCGGGACCAAGATGTTTCAGGCAACCGGGTAATCTCCCTTCGTTACGTCCTTCCGTGCCGTGGCTCTCTCTGTGACGCCGACCAATTTTGGCGTGGCCTCCTCGGTAAGCTCCCGCTTTCCTCGCCGCAGCCCTCTGTTGAAATAAGGGCCCGGGCGGATGATGTCACTGGTAGGCGGGACCAAGATGTTTCAGGCAACCGGGTAATCTCCCTTCGTTTCATCCTTCCGTGCCGTGGCTCTCTCTGTGACGCCGACCAATTTCGGCGTGGCCTCCTCAGTAAGCTCCCCAGATAGAGCAGTTTTTAACCTAGAACAAAGTGGAAAGCCAACAGTTGCTCAGCAGCACATGCTTGGTAAGGAGATATCCTCAAAGGAAACTAATCATGCATTAGAATTAGGGCATCCTGACAGTGAGGTTCCAACTATAAGAAAACCAGTCAAAGTGCCTGTAATTAAAAACTCACCTGAACTAAAAGATTCCAATTTATCCCTATCAATTAAAAAGCAGAATGGAAATACAAACAAAAAACACACTTTGAAATGTTTGTATGCTAATGCCAGAAGTCTAAGAAGTAAGAAGGGAGAATTAGAATGTATAGCAGTGAATGATGACATAGACTTAATTAGCATCTCAGAGAAATGGTGGAAGGAGGATAACCAATGGGACAGTGATTTACTGGGGTACAAATTATATCGCAATGACAGAGAGGAACATCTGGGATGTGGGGTGGTACTTTATGTCCGGGATGGCATAGAGTTCAACAGGATAAAGATCCTGCATGAGACTAAATGCACAATCAAAATCTTTATGGGTAGAAATCCCTTGTGTGTTGGGAAAGAGTATAGTGATAGGAGTATTCTACCGTCCACCTGGCCAAGATGATGAGATGGATAATGAAAAGCTAAGAGAAGTTAGGGAAGCTAACCAAATTGGTAATACAGTAATAATGGGAGATTGCAATTATCCCAATATTGACTGGATAAATATAGCATCAGGACATGCTAGAGATAAAGTTCCTGGATGGAATAAATGACAGTTTTATGGAGCAATTGGTTCAGAAACCAATGAGAGCAGGAGCAATTTTAGATCTAATTCTCAGTAGAGCATAGGATTTGGTGGGGATGCTTGGCAATAGTGATCAATTTATGATCAAATTTAAATTAATGACTAAAAGGGGCACAGCAAGTAAATCCACAGCCATCGCGGAAAGATTAAACAATTTCTTTGCTTCGGTGCTCACTGAAGAGATTGTTGGGGAGATACTCATTCTGGAGAAGGTTTTCATGGGTAACGATTCAGATGAACTGAACCAAATCACAGTGAACCTAGAAGATGTGGTAGGCCTGATTGACAAAATGAAGAGTAGATAATCACCTGGACCAGATGGTATACACCCCAGGGTTCTGAAGGAACTAAAAAAATGAAATTTCAGATCTATTAGTTAAAATGTATAACCTATCATTAAAATCATCCATTGTACCTAAAGACTGGAGGGTGGCTAATGTAACCCCAATATTTAAAAAGGGCTCCAGGGGAAATCCTGGAAACTACCTACCAGTTAGCCTGACTTCAGTGCCAGGAAAGATAGTGGAAAGTGTTCTAAAGATCAAAATCACAGAACATATAGAGAGACAAGGTTTAATGCAACAAAGTCAGCATGGCTTTACCCAAGTCTTGCCTAACAAATCTGCTTCATTTTTTTTTGAAGGGCTTAACAAACATGTAGATAAAGGTGAACTGGTAGATGTAGTATATTTTGATTTTCAGAAGGTATTTGATAAAGCAGACTGGGAGGGAACGTATTTGCAAAATTATACACCCCCCCCCCCTTGTGTGCGCCTACCAGGAATTTTATAACATGCACGCACCTTCTAGCTCAAATAAGAAAGCTGATCCTTTAAGGTAGTTGAGGAGTAGCAGCTTAGTGGTTAGACCAATGGGAAGTGAGATTTCAAATTCCACTGGTGCTATTTGTGATATTGGGTAAGCCTATTCACCCTCCATTGCCTCAAGTACGAACTTAGGTACTAATGTAATAAAACCCATGCTAAAATCTGAGTTAAATTTTAGCAAGGAACAGGGGTCCTTTTAGGATTCAGTAAGCTAATGGGATGCAAATCAAGCAGGAGTAAAAAAAAAAAGTGCCCTAAATGAAAAAAAAAAAACATGCTAAAATGTGGGTAAACCTGAAAAATCTGCCCAGCTTTTACCTGGGAATAAGGAGGTCAGTGCCTGAAGTTGGATGGACTGTGACAAAAATGGCTTGCATGCAAGACTGGCATTGGGCATCCCAACTTGGGCACAGTCTTACATGCAAGGTCCATTTTGATCACACTCTTTCCAACTTCAAGCACTTACCTCCTTAGTCCTGCTTTGGATTTTCAAGTTGACTCCCGGCTTGAGGTGGAGTAAAAGTTAACTCACATTTCTGGTGGTAATGATATTCTATTGCTGCTGTGCTCATGTGGTAATGTCTAGCTGTTTCTTTCTCCTACATCGTCACAGCAATAGAATAACTTTGGCCACCAGAAACGTGGGTTTACTCCACCTCAGACCAAAGACGGAGTTACATATCCAGCGTAAGCTCTCTTGGGAAAGCACGTTCAGCTGAATATAGTATGCACTTAAGTGTTGTGCATCCCTACTTTGGCATATTGTTCAGCTGTAGGTGCCTGCCCCAGAGAGCTTATGTTGGAAATATAAGTCTTTCCTGGGTCTGAAGTGGAGTACCACACTGGGCACAATGATAGACAACACCAGCCACCAGAAATATGAGTTTACTCCACCTCAGACCCAGGAATTAATTTTCCAATGTAAGCTCTCTGAGGAAGGCACCAGCCACAGGTTTTCTTTGTTTTCCTGATCAGCTGACCTACACACTCATTGTGCTAAAGTTTTCAGCTGTTGGTGTCCACCCAGACAATCCATGCATTGTTCATGTAAATGTAGGTGCCTTCCCAGACAGCTTATTTTACTTTCTATTCCTTGTCAAAATGACCTTGAATGAGAGAATGTGCCCACAAGTTGGGGGAGCACAGCACCAATCTCACATGCTATGCCATTTTAGCAAGGAATGGCAAATAAACTCAAAGCATAAGATCTCTAGGCCAGGCATCTTCAGTTGAACAGTTTGCACTCTGGCACTGTAGGTGCCCCTTCAGAGAGTTTAGGCTTTGTTAAGCTAACTGTAGGTGCCTGCTCCAGACGGCTTATTCTTTGATTCTATTTGCCATTCCTTGACAAAATGGCCTTGGATACTTGAAATTCCTCTCTGGAGTGGACACTTACTACTAGCTGAACAAAGTGTAAGCTCCCTAGGATGGGCATCTACCATTAAACAGTATGCTAAAGCCGGGATGCACAGCGCCAGTATGACTGTTCATCTGTAAGTACTTACACTGGAAATTAAACTCCTGGGTCCAAGATGAAGGAAACATGCATTTCAGGTGGCCAAAGTTATTCTATTGCTGAGCCAAGTCTGAGAGAAGCAGCTAGACACTACCACACGAGACAATGGCCACCAGCAATGTAAGTTAAGTTTTACTCCTGCTGTGACACAGGAGATACATTTCCAGCATTAAGAAAATGTGCTTTAAGTTATCTGTCCTTTAATGCACCTCCCTGCATTGCTGGGGAATAGCCAATGCTTTCTTTTGCATGGGATTTACATGCACCTGCACTAATTTTACCTAAGATTACCTAAAAGGAACTAATTCACCATGAATTGCTATTTAACAATATTGCTAACATGTTTTGATATTATGTTAACTTATAATGCGAATGTCCCATGTCTGATTCTGTGTGGATCTATAGTGTGAATGTCACATGTTCTGATGCTATGTGGACCTTTCATGTGAATGTTGCTTTTGTAAACTGTTGTGGTCTTATTTTGGGAATGACGGTATAGAAAATGCTTAATTAAATAAATAATACATAAATTATTTTAGCGCTTTTTTCACTTCTGATTTAAAGTGGATATTTTACGAGTTAAAACCCTTGTTAATTTACTGTAGAAAATGGGCATTAAAACAGGAGTAAAAACCCGTGCTAATGTCAGTGTGCTTTGTTCTGCTAGTAAGTGTCCACTCCAGAGAGGAATTTCAAGTATCCAAGGCCATTTTATCAAGGAATGGCAAGTAGAAGCAAAGAATAAGCTGTCTGGGGCAGGCACCTACAAACAGAATGTTGGGAATTATTAGGAAGGGAATGGTTAATAAAACGGAAAATGTCATAATGCCTCTGTATCGCTCCATGGTGAGACCGCACCTGGAATACTGTGTACAATTCTGGTCGCCGCATCTCAAAAAAGATATAGTTGCAATGGAGAAGGTACAAAGAAGGGCAACCAAAATGATAAAGGGGATGGAACAGCTCCCCTATGAGGAAAGGCTGAAGAGGTTAGGGCTGTTCAGCTTGGAGAAGAGACGGCTGAGGGGGGATATGATAGAGGTCTTTAAGATCATGAGAGGTCTTGAACGAGAAGATGTGAATCGGTTATTTACACTTTCGAATAATAGAAGGACTAGGGGGCATCCCATGAAGTTAGCAAGTAGCACATTTAAGACTAATTGGAGAAAATTATTTTTCACTCAACACACAATAAAGCTCTGGAATTTGTTGCCAGAGGATGTGGTTAGTGAAGTTAGTGTTGCTGGGTTAAAAAAAGGTTTGGATAAGTTCTTGGAGGAGAAGTCCATTAACTGCTATTAATCAAGTTTACTTAGGGAATAGTGTCACTGCTATTAATTGCATCAGTGGCATGGGATCTTCTTAGTGTTTGGGTAATTGCCAGGTTCTTGTGGCCTGGTTTGGCCTCTGTTGGAAACAAGATGCTGGGCTTGATGGACCCTTGGTCTGACCCAGCATGGCAATTTCTTATGTTCTTATGTTCTTATTTCATTGGCCCCCTTAGATTGTAAGCCCATTGGGGATAAGGAAATGCCTTCAGTACCTGAATGTAACTGTTTTCAAGTGCCTGAAAAGCGGACTGTGAATAACATAAATAAATAAATTGTGGTAGAGCACCTAGTTTAAAGCTGAAAGGTTGTAAGTTCAAATTCTAAAATTCCCAATTAGATCAGATTGTTTGTAGTAGTGTGGAATGCAGGGTGAGCATTGAACTTGCACAGTCACGCTTCACTACAGCTTCACTACAGCTACCCCCAAACAACTGTATTGCAGTAAAGAATTTGTGAATGGAAGACCAAGACAAAGGAAAAGGGACATGAGATGGTCAGTGTAAAATCTCCTTTATCTGCCTTTCAGCTGTGCCAGTGCAGATGTTTATATTTGCCAAAGCTTCTCTTCTCTGTCTTCTTTTCCCTTTAACCCACTTTCATTAAAATGTAAGGAAATGCAGTTCTATGTAGCCTTTTGAGCAGACAGTGAGTTTGCAGGCCATTATGTGGGAATATGACTGTTGACAGCATTATAGGCTCAGTCATCTCTTCCCCAGCTGGAATTACACAGAGCATTAGCTGGCAAAGGATGGGAAGCTGCTGTTGTGAGAAACATTAAAAGTGAAATCCCTGGAACATGCAAGCCTGAAAATATGATGTGCCAAATATAGAAAAAAATACCGTCAATGGTCAGCCCACCTGATTCATTTTTAGGTCATTTCAGCTTCAGCTTTACAAAAATCTGCCAAGAAAAAAAGTGACAAAAGCCAGATCTCCATTAACATATTTTCCTTGGTCTTCGGTGAGTACAACACTCTCTGGATTTAATTTAATCTGTGCAAAAATAATTTATTTTAATTTACTCATTAAAACACACTCCTTATTCTTTTTTTCTTCACTGTAAAGCATGCTTAAAATACTTCTTAGATCTGTTCCAAAGTATTATTTTGTCCGGTACACAAATTACCAAATGTTTAGAAATCATGACAAAAGAAAAGTCAGCTAACAGGTTGCAAGTGACATTTTTATTAGACAACAGTACTGTAACTCAAAACATTTTCAGACTCACTTCAAGAGCTCTGCTCCTTTTCCATCACCAAAAGAATATGTGTCAAAACTTAGTGTATAATTTGTATGATGGATTAAAAAAAGAGATAAGTTAATTGTGATAAGATATGTGAAAAAGTATAACAATCAATGTGAAATCTTCACATTTTAAAACTGAAGTATAAACAAGCATCCTCATTGCTTGCTCAAATATTTCAGAAAAGAAGGTGAGAACTGATAAAAGAGATCTGTGATTATTTCCTTATTAAAAAGCTTCTGACAATATCTTGATCCCATCTTCCATTGTTTTCTGACTCCTCTATATACTACAATTTTGAGAGAGATCCACCGTAAAATGGTACACAGGATCAAGATGATATATGTAGTATAATGCCTGTTTTTAATTTCATAAATAAAAGTGAAGATTTATCACATTTTTTCTCCTGAACTCATCCCACCCAACTGGCCAGTCTCCCAGCAGGCCAACTGGGCAGCTCATTTAGCACCCCCCAATCATCTTGCCAGAGATCAGCAGTCCAAATAGAGGACTCACAGCCCTCCCCCCACCCCTGATCCTCCTGACGAAGAACTCTCTCTCTCTCTCTCTCTCTTCTCTTTATAATGGAGGTATGCAAGCATCTCCTTTCCATTTTCTTATGAGAAGGATGAGTGGCCTGTCAAACACGTTTCTCCTCCCTTCTTCCTTCTAATACGGGGAGGGTCCCATTTCCCCTCTTCCTCCTTGCAAGATGATGAGGTTGTGGATCTCTTGATCCCCTCTCTATTCTAGTAAAAAGGAGAGAGCAAAGCCGATCCGGCCTCCTTCCACTTATTATATAAAAGGAGATCCTAAAGGCCTCCACCCCTCCCTCATTTCCTTACAAGGAAAAGGTGGGGTGATAGTGGTTTACAGCTTCCTTCTCTTCCTGCAGTTGGATAGTCAGGGACTTATCCATGGGTCTCCTAATGGTCCTGCCAATCTCCTAGAAGAATTGGTAGTATCCTCAATTCCCCCGACTGACCTGCCAGTCTCCCAACGGGAGACTGACCATGGATCCCGCAATTGATTCATGGCACCCCCCTGATCCTCCTTCCAATATCATAAAAGGCTATGTTGTCCCCCTTTTCACCAACTTCAAAGTTGTGAGAAAAACAATAAACATATTTTATGATATAAATCATTCTTATGGTTTAGTACATGCCACAGAAAGCTTTGGGTTGTATGAAGCCCATTAAAGTAAATGAGGTCTGAATTAGAATTGGTCTATTCACCATGAAGCGCTGTAAATAAAGGAACACTAAATGCCAGAACCTCTCAGCTGTACCAGCACTTAGAGGTCCATATTCAGTAAGCCAGTGATCGGGTGAGTTATCCAGCTAAAGTTAGCCAGATAACTTGTCCTGGATATTCAATGGGATAAACATCCCACTAAATATAAGAAACCTAGCTGGCTCTGTTTGAATATAATCTTGTATGGCTGAATAACTTGCTACTTAACAGGATATATTCAAAAGATATTGTTAACTAGCGCTAGACACTATCAGATAGATTTTGAAAGCATTAGGGACGCAAAAAACGGCTCCATACATGTGAATGGAAAGTATGCAGAAAAGGGGTGTTCCCAAGATGTAACCCCTGAATTTTGCAAGTCTGACCATGACAACTTTATTGCTGTTCCTAATGAGGCACAAGGGGGGGGGGGGGGGGAGGGAGAGAGAGAGAGACTCTATATATGTCTCACTGTAAGGGGGGCACTTTCAACTCAGGGTGGGTTTTGAGGGGGGGGGGGCAGTGTTACAAGGGTCTAAAGACCCTTGGGCCCTAGGCAGACCAATGTAATACCACCCCCTGCAAAACACCCCCTAAGTTGAAAGGGCTTCCTTTACAGTGGGATATATAGAGAATGTCAGATTGACCTTTTAAAACAGTCTCTCTCTCTCTCTTTCTCTCGTACATGCATGATGCTCCAACACTACACACGGTAGGGATATTTTAAATGATACTTGCATGCACAATATAAAATTGAACGTGTTTATGGGCACATACATGCACTTTTTAAAATTTACTTGTATGATCATACATGGAAATGCAAAATACTTTTGCCAAATAGTATGAGCTTATTTGCTAGGGGCAAACTAAAGAAGTGGCAGAGGATCTGAAAAGATAGCAGAGAGGTCTAGGAGAGCAGAAAAGTGATATGAGTGCATGTTTACAACCTTCTGTCTTCTGTGTCTGTAAGGCTGAAGATAGGAAAGAGCATGGAAGGGGCAGACTCAGAAAGGAATTTGGCATTCTGTTTCAGAATGGAATTGCTATCTAATGATGCTTCTTTATGACTACCCATGTATAGCCACTTCAGTGGCTGTACCACACAGTCTGCTACTACCAAAAAGCTCACAGACTTCAGCTCTGCACTTAAATCAAGGTAATTGGTAAGCTCAAAAAGGTTTTTGAGGCCCTGACAACTTTTCAGCATCAGGCTTACTGTAGTTTTTGGTTCCAGTAACAATGACAAAGACAGAAAAGACTTTTGCTTTCCAGCAATCTGTACATATATTTGCCTTGGATAAAGAAAATTTTTTTTTGAAGTGTTCAAATTTGCCCCGTCTGTTACCTCCTTCTCTCCCTCTCCTTCATATCTCCCTTGACTGGTTGATACTCTGTGAAAACATTCACATCAGATAGGCAGAATGGCGGAAGGACTGTAGGGGGAGGGGGCCTACTGACATAGTTATTTGCCCCTTTGCTTTTGTGACTAGCCAGGGAGTGGGTTTCCACACAAAGAAGACTACCATAGATAGTTGTTCCAATGACAGTAGGGTAGGAAAGTGCAGACCGTTAGCAGAAGAACTAGTAGCTTGGTCTGTCTAACAGGCTACACTTCTCCTCTTCTCCCTCTATCTCCTTTATCTTTATTCAGGATTTATTAATTGCCTACTGCTCGAGGGCTAGGTGATTTACAACTAAAACATAAATAAATTAAACACAGCACTAAAACACAAATTAACTGTGGCATGTGTGTTTTGGTCTGTTTTTTCTTCAGGAACTCTCTGATCTCCTTTGACTACTCTCCTAGAGTGTAATAGGTCTCCCACTTGTTCCTTCTACACTGACAAACAAGCCTGCATTATCAGACTTAATTGTATACCTTTTAGAAGCCTGCAGAGTTCAAGAGAAAAAGAGAAATGATATAACCTGTTACTTAATGAGTGGATTCTAAACTCCCCACGGTTACTGGGTTCTTATTTGAATGGGATCAAGCAGAAGATGTACTGTACTGGGCCCAAGGTGTTTTCCTTTATTACACAGGGCTTGCAGCCCCTCTGTGGTAGAACAATGGCATCTGTATAAAGTGACTTTGAGATGAAGATGGAAAAACCATTCTGGAGTGCTTAACAAACACAGGCCCCTTCTGAGAAAGCACTTAATCTGGAAACATAGTTGAGAGTTCTACTGGTGTCAATTTTTCCATAATGTTCAGTTCTTAAATTCAGAATTTACAACCATAGGAAAATCCACAGTGAATGTTACATTTGACAGCCTTCAAACAATAACCATTTGTGGGAAGAAAATGTCAACCAGACAGTGTACACTGTTGAGCGTAACTTGTTGCCTGTTTTTTCTTCCTTTGCAATAGTTAAGAAAAGGCAGGGAAGGATAGTGACTCATGTTTTGACCTAGACCTTGCCACTGACAATGGGCCACATAGACTCTTTCTTGGTGGTTACATTGCTGACATCTGGAAGTGAACTGCTGAGGAGCTTGGAGGGAGGTGAGGAAAGGTGAATATGTGCCTCTGTCTCCTCCAGGCTCCAGTGTTTCTTTGAACCCAGTGGCAGGAAATCCTCCATTGAATCCCACAGAGGACAGCCTCCAGAACCCTGCAGGGAAGATCAGCAGAATAACTCTTGACTGAGGGTAGCATGGCTGGAGAACATTAGGGATGTGCAGACACAAAGTTTGCGTTGATAAGTTGATAAGTTGAAGTTGAGGGTCGATTTCGTTCAATATGGACATATGGAGAATTCCATAAGTTGAGGGTCTGTCCATAAGTTCACCGGTTCCCTAAATAAAAATTTAAACCCCTCACCCTCCTTAATCCCCCCCCCCAAGACTTACCAAAACTCCCTGGTGGTCCAGCGGGGAGTCAGGAAGCCATCCCTGTATTCCTTTGCGAGGAGCACCTGACGTCGGCGTCACGTCGGAGTGGCGCCAACGTCACGTGCTTTTCCGCGCCTCCGCTCCGGGACCCCCGCTGGACCCAACCGGAACTTTTGGCCAGCTTGGGGGGGTCTGACAACTCTTGGGGGGGGTCTGACAACTCTTGGGATGAGTTGTCTTTGATTTCTGATAATGGTTTGGACATAAACCAAAATTCTGGAAATGTCAGATATTGTCCTGGCAAAGCCTTCAACCCATATCATTCCTCTACCACTTGACCTGGACAGAGATTGGTTATTGAGACTTTTCTTTAGACACCAGAGTGAAATTTTTCTTCAGTGTAAGGTCAGAGTTTTCCGCTGATGTGGCTAAAATCACACAAAGAAAATATAGACAGATCACAACTGGAACCCTTTTTAAAAATTGTTGTCACATTGGTCACCTTCCAAAGTTTGGAAATAATGGCTGTTTTAAATAAGAGGTGAAAGATTACTAGTCACAGGTAAGCAATGTCATGTTTTAGTTCTTTTAGATCTCTGAGATGGATAACCATCCAGTTCCGGTGACTTACTTTTTAGTTTGTCAATCTGTTCTATTACATCTTCCATTGTCACATATTAGGGATGTGAATCGTGTCCTCGATCGTCTTAACGATCGATTTCGGCTGGGAGGGGGAGGGAATCGTATTGTTGCCGTTTGGGGGGGTAAAATATCGTGAAAAATCGTGAAAAATCGTTAAAAAATCGAAAAATCGAAAAATCGAAAAACCGGCACATTAAAACCCCCTAAAACCCACCCCCGACCCTTTAAATTAAATCCCCCACCCTCCCGAACCCCCCCCCAAATAACTTAAATAACCTGCGGGTCCAGCGGCGGTCCGGAATGGCAGCGGTCCGGAACGGGCTCCTGCTCCTGCATCTTGTCGTCTTCGGCCGGCGCCATTTTCCAAAATGGCGCCGAAAAATGGCGGCGGCCATAGACGAAAAAGATTGGACGGCAGGAGGTCCTTCCGGACCCCCGCTGGACTTTTGGCAAGTCTCGTGGGGGTCAAGAGGCCCCCCACAAGCTGGCCAAAAGTTCCTGGAGGTCCAGCGGGGGTCAGGGAGCGATTTCCCGCCGCGAATCGTTTTCGTACGGAAAATGGCGCCGGCGGGAAATCGCTCCCTGACCCCCGCTGGACCTCCAGGAACTTTTGGCCAGCTTGTGGGGTGCCTCCTGACCCCCACGAGACTTGCCAAAAGTCCAGCGGGGGTCCGGAAGGACCTCCTGCCGTCCAATCTTTTTCGTCTATGGCCGCCGCCATTTTTCGGCGCCATTTTGGAAAATGGCGCCGGCCGAAGACGACAAGATGCAGGAGCAGGAGCCCGTTCCGGACCGCTGCCGTTCCGGCCCGCCGCTGGACCCGCAGGTTATTTAAGTTATTTGGGGGGGGGTTCGGGAGGGTGGGGGATTTAATTTAAAGGGTCGGGGGTGGGTTTTAGGGGGTTTTAGTGTGCCGGCTCACGATTCTAACGATTTATAACGATAAATCGTTAGAATCTGTATTGTATTGTGTTCCATAACGGTTTAAGACGATATTAAAATTATCGGACGATAATTTTAATCGTCCTAAAACGATTCACATCCCTATCACATATATTTGTTTTAGTTTCACAGAATCTCCACCATTAAATAATGTTTCAGATGTAGGTATGTTCATAACATCCTCCTCTTTAAAGTCCAAGGCAAAGAATTCAATCAGTTTTACTGCTATTTCCTTGTCCTACCTGAATACTACTTTTGACTCCGTCAGAGGCTTTTTGATTCATATATCCTTGAAGAAGTTTATATTATTATTTTTAGTCTCACTGTCAACCTTTGTATCTCTTGGTCTGTCTAACTACTTGCTTTATATCTAACTTGCCAGTACTTATGCTCTTGCCTACTTTCAACATTTGGGTCTGCTTTCCATATTTTGAATGATGCTCTTTTAATGATCACTGCCTTCTTTATCACACCTTTAAACAACTCTGGAAGTTATTTGATCTTCTTTCAATCTTTTTTAATGCACAGAATACATTTTATCTGGGTTTCCAAAATGGTATTTTTAAAGAATATCCATGTCTCATGCACACTTTTAACCCTTCCAACTGCTCCTTTTAGTTTTTTGCAAATTAATTTCTTCATTCTATCATAGTCTCCCTTTTTAAAGCTAAATGCTATTGTAGTTGTCTTCCCTCCAGTGATTACATCAAATTTGATTGCATTATGATTGCTATTACGTATCAGCCCTTCCACATTACCCCCGTGTACCAGGTCATGCATTATACTGAGGACTAGATCTAAAGTAACTGTCCCTCTCATCAATTTTGGGACCAGCTGCTCCATGAATCAGTCATTTATGGCATCTAAAAACATAACCTCTCTAGCATGTCCCGATAAGACACTGACCCATTCAATACCAGGGTAATTGAAATCTCCCATTATTATTGTGCTGCCAAATTTATTTGCTTTTTAAATTTCATCTAGCATTTCATAGTGTGTTTCTTCATTTTGGCCAGATGACTGGTAGTATATACCCACTGCTAGACTCTTACCCATCACACATGGAATTTCTATCCATATGGATTCCATATTTTGTTTCCTTAAGATTTTTATTATGCTTGACTCTATGCTATCTTTTATCTATTGTGCTACCCCCACCAATTTGATCTGCCCTATCACGTCAATATATTTTATAGCCTGATATCACAATTTCCCATTGGTTATCTATCTCTACCATGTCTCTGAAATGCCTATAATGTCTTTAGCCTCATATGATGCCATATACTCTAGCTCACCAATCTTAGGGGCAGATTTTAAAAGCCCTGCGCGTGTAAATCCAGCTGGATTTACGCGCGCAGGGGAGTTACATGTGCCGAGACTATTTTGCATAGGTCCAGCAACACGCGCAAACCCCGGGACATGCATATTTCCCAGGGCTTTGTGAAAGGGGCGGGGAGGAGGCAGGGCGGGACCGAGGCCTCCGGCACAGCGCCGTGCCAGGGGATCGCGTGCCGGCACTCGGCCGGGGCTCGCAACCTACGCCTGCCCACAGGCAGGCACAACTTATTAAACAAAGGTGAGGGGGGTTTAGATAGGGCTGGGGGGCAGGTTAGGTAGGGGAAGGGAGGGGAAGGTGGGGGGGGCGGAAGGAAAGTTCCCTCGGAGGCCACTCCGATTTATGCGCGCAGGGCTCGGCGCTCGCAAGGGCTTTTAAAATCTGCCCCTAAGATTGGTGAGCTAGAGTATATGGCATCATATGAGGCTAAAGACATTATAGGCATTTCAGAGACATGGTAGAGGTAGATAACCAATGGGAAATTGTGATAGGCTATAAAATATATTGACATCATAGAGCAGATCAAATTGGTGGGGGTAGCAAAATAGATAAAAGATAGCAGAGTCAAGCATAATAAAAATCTTGCAGGTACCAAAATGTGGAATCCATATGGATAGAAATTCCATGTGTGATGGGTAAGAGTCTAGCAGTGGGTATATACTACCAGTCATCTGGCCAAAATGAAAAAACAGACTGTGAAATACTAGATGAAATTTAAAAAGCAAATAAATTTGGCAGCACAATAATAATGGGAGATTTTGGAGCGGCCTCAGAGGGATTGGGCAAAGCCATCGGGGCTCCCCTAGGGCTTGGCATGCGCAAGGTGCACAAGTATGCACCCCCTTGCTCACGCCGACCCCAGATTTTATAACAAGCGCATGGCTGCACGTGCATGTTATAAAATCGGGTGTACATTTGTGCGCGCCAGGTTGCACGCACAAATTTACGCCTGCGCATACCTCTTAAAATCCGGCCCTTACTTTTCAGACTTCTGGAATTCACACACAGACACCTTAAAGTATGTTTTTTATTTGTACTTCCATTTCTCTTTGTATTCACAATCTGCTTATTAGAAAATGGTACAGGCAGGTTAGAGTCATTCACAGCTGGATACTCTTTGTCTACATCAGTCTAGGCTATTTTAGCCTTAAATGCAACTTTTGTACTGGGATTTTCTAACTTCTGTTTTGCAAGTATATTTGAACATACTAGGGATGTACATTTGTTTGACATGACAGACAATATCAATTAAATTATCTATGTAGTTTCATTGCATTTTTGAAATGAAACAATTGAAAAAACTCATGATGTGTTTTTTCTACCAGTTTTTAGTGCACACTATGGGGCAGATTTTAAAAGCCCTACGCGCGTAAATCCAGGAGGATTTACGCACGTGGGGGGGGGGGGGGGGTAGGCACACTGGGCCTATTTTCAAAAGGCCTGGCGGCGCGCGTAAAGCCCCAGGAAGCGTGTAAGTCCCGGGGCTTGAAAAAATGGGTGGTCTGGGGGCAGGGCGGGGCATGGTCAGCGGCCTCTGCAAGGTTGCTGGGCTGGGGGATTGCGCAAGTTACGTGTGCCTCTGGCAGGCGTAACTTGTAAAATAAAGGTATGAGGGAGGGTTTCGGGCTGGGGGCGGACAGGTAGGGGAAGGGAGGGGAAGGTGGGGGGGGGGACGGGGAAAGCCAGCTGGTCTCCCCGAGAGCTCGGCGCTCGCAAGGTGCACTAGTGTGTGCCCCCTTGTGCGCGCAAACCCCTGATTTTATAACATGCACGCGGCTGCGTGTGCATGTTATAAAATTGGTCATACATTTTAAAATCTGCCCCTATTTGCAATCAGTGTTCACTATTTGTAAATACTTTATTTATAGATTCCCCCTGACAAACAGTGCAACCCAGGATCCCCCAGTTCCCTGCCACTCCAGAAGTGGCCATTTCTCAAGCAAATATAGTATTTAAAAAAAAAAAAAGAAACACTGGTCACAAGCCCTACCCCACCACCCAGGCTGTGCCCTTTATTAAAAAGTACCCCTTTGAAGCTGGCCCCCAGGGTCATCAAATTCTCCCTGATGGTCTAATGGAGGCCTGATGGTCTAGTGGAGCCCCTCTGATCTGAGACCCAGTGGCTGCCTTTTTACAAAATGGCACTAGCTGTTCTTTGCTCCTATTATGTGAAAAAGGTTACCAGTGCATTTGAATAGCCCCTGTCACATGATAGGGGCTACTCAATGGTACCACTAGCCCCAGTCACATGTTAGGAGTAAAGGGCAGCCAGGACCATTTTGAAAAATGGCTGCTGTTGAACCTTGGATCAGATGGGTCATTCTTGGGCCCCCGTTATGCCACCAGAGAGAATTTGATGAGTCCAAAATGGGTCGAGAGTATGGAAAAGGGTGTGTCATGGGGTAAGCCAGCTCTGGGGTGTCACTTTTGTTTAACAAAGGGTAGGGCCTGGTGGGAGAGGGTGGGACTAGTAACTGGAGTTTTATTTTTAAAAATATGAATTTTGGGGAAACAGCCACCTCCAGGTGTGGCAAGAAAGTGAGACGATGGATTTTTGGAGAATCTTGGTCTTTTTGGTTGTCAACCCTTGAGTATGAAAAATGGATTCTGCTTATGCTCTTGGAAAATGTGCCGATGGGATGTCAACATATCGCTGAGACCAGCCCGTTTAATTTTGTAATTGTTCTTATATTTGGTAGGGATGTGCAGAGCAAAATTTTATGTTCATATTTTTTATGTCCGAAAGGGGGTCCCACTTGCGGCCAATATGGACATAAAAAAAATCCAATGAGTTGGGTATATGTACATATGTGCAAAAAAAAAATTTAAACCCCCTCACCCTCCTTAATCCCCCCCCCAGACTTACCACAACTCCCTGGTGATCGAGCGAGGAGTGAGGACGTCATTTCTGCCATCCTTGGCGAGAAGCATGTGACGTCGGTGGCACGTCGAGTGACGCGGCGTCACGTGATTCCCGGCTCGTTCGCGCCGGATGGCTCGTTCGGCCCAAAAAGAACTTTTGGCCAGCTTGGGGGGGCCTCCTGACCCCCCCAAGCTGGCCAAAAGTTCTTTTTGGGCCGAACGAGCCGTCCGGCGCGAACGAGCCGGGAATCACGTGGCGCCGCGTCACTCAGACGCGACGTCACGTGATTCCCGGCAAGTTCGCGCCGGACGGCTCGTTCGGCCCAAAAAGAACTTTTGGCCAGCTTGAGGGGGTCAGGAGGCCCCCCCAAGCTGGCCAAAAGTTCTTTTTGGGCCGAACGAGCCGTCCGGCGCGAACTTGCCGGGAATCACGTGACGTCGGCGTCACGTGATTCCCGGCTCGTTCGCGCCGGACGGCTCATTCGGCCCAAAAAGAACTTTTGGCCAGCTTGAGGGGGTCAGGAGGCCCCCCCAAGCTGGCCAAAAGTTCTTTTTGGGCCGAACGAGCCGTCCGGCGCGAACTTGCCGGGAATCACGTGACGCCGGCGTCACTCGACGTGCCGCCGACGTCACATGCTTCTCGCCAAGGATTGCAGAAATGGCGTCCTCACTCCTCGCTCCATCACCAGGGAGTTGTGGTAAGTCGGGGGGGGGGGATTAAGGAGGGTGAGGAAGTTTATATTTTTATTTTGGCTCAACAATCGCGATTTCCCACATATCGAACATATCTATGTTCGATATGTGGGAAATCTGATCGTTTATGTCGAATCAATTTTTTAAGTAAAAAAAAAATATGAGTTGCGTTTTACTAATGCGGTCAATCCGAATGCACACCCCTAATATTTGGTATAGTCCGAAGATACATGAATTTTAAACACCAGCTGAAAGGCTATGAGACATCAATCAGTTGACAAAAAAATCACACACAACCAAATTTGAACTGAAGTATTTGGTCACCATCAACAGAACAATTCAATAACCAGAAACATATACATTATATAAAACTCTAACAGATGTTTAATTGGCAATCATTAGATGACCACACTTCACACTGAATACACAAACAGCTCCTGAGGCAGCCACACTGTGGTGAAACTCGGCCGGAGTTGGGCTACTTTTATATAACCATGTATTAATACAATTTTAAACACACCTGGACATCTGGCATCTATTTTACTTTTTTCAACCTGACGGCTTTTATAGATTGCCTTCCTTTTTGTTTTTTGGGTCCCTCTTTGTATGTATGACTGTGCATGTAAAATTGCCCCTGAGAATCTACCCCACCCCACAAACCTCACCCCAAATTCATAATGCCCCCTCTTACAGTGGTAGAAAAAGTTCAAATATAAGTGAGCCTCCACAGAGGCTCTCTCTCCCTCTCCCTCCCAAACCAGCATTTGCAATTAATACCATTTCGGGCAGTAATGCACAGCTAACATAGGCATAACACTCAGAAAAAAGGAGTAGTTAAATCCTACAATAGTGTGCATTACTTCATCGCATGCTTTGTTAACTGACCCTCATTTTCACCCTCATTTCCACCCAAACTCCTCCCACTTAAATTTTAAATTTGCATACACATTTCACGATGCAGTATTTATTGCGTGCATTATGGTGTTATCGCATGTGTTAGTGCCCTAACATGTGGGATAATGTCCTAACGCATTTTGATAAATACCTTGTAAGATTCTAAATTTAGGTTCCTGCACCTTCCTATCTCATCTATTTATCTAGCTATTTATTTATTTATTTACTTATTTATGATTTGTCTATAAGTTAAAAACCTGCTAGGTGCTGCACAATATTAATAAAAACAAAAATAATGCATTTTCATTAAATAACACATGACAAAACATAAACTAAAAATAGGCAAAATAATGAGGCTGCAATAAATCAGGCAGTCCTGCAGACCACCTGAAAAAGAAGAGCCTTCAAACATTTACAGAACTTAGTGATATCTTCCTCCCCCTGCAGAATTCTGGCAGGGTATTTCATAAAGTTGGACCAACACGAAAAAAGGCCCACTGCCTAGCTTCCATAAATCAAACTGATTTAACGGATGTTATAGCCAACAAAGATTTGTTCAAAGACTGCAATGTGCTGGAGGGCACATACTGATGCAACAAACTAATCAGATAAGAAGGTCTCCTTTTTTTAAAAGTTTAAACATTAAAAACAAAATTTTAAAATGTATACAGAAGAGGACTGGGTGCCAATGCAATTCCCGTAAAATGGGGGTTGCATGCTTCCACCATCGGCCTCCCAAAATAAGGCAAGTGACAGAATTTTGTAGGCTCATAAAGCCTTAAAGTGAAAGCAAGGCATCCCAACAAAAAGGGAATTGCAATAATCTATATTGGTCAAAACAAAGTTTCGGTCATTGATTTGAAAATCGATGGGGTTCAAGATCAATTTCAATTGATGGAGCAATCATAATTTATAGTAACTTGTTCAAATAATTTGTTGGATCCCTTGGCTTAAAAGGAAGACTGCAGTCAAACAAGAAGTCGAAGTTCCAAACTGATTCCTTGAATGGAATAGTAATATCCAAAGCAGGAAAATGATAGATGTTCTGACTAAATAGTCATCCTTTTTTACAAAGCAAACTGGCTCAGTTTTGGCTATGTTTAGCAAAAGATGATTCTGACATAACTCATACATACAATGACAGCCAGCTCCTTCCCAGCAGTATTATCTTAGGTGGTACCTGCGGTCTGCTATCTTTGAACCATCCAAGCAAATTTACCAAGCAATCCTCACACCCATCAGCCATTCAGCGATCTACATTCATAATGATCGAATCACTCACTACAATGGCTGTCCTAACCCTTTCCTCCTGAGCACATAGCCTTGGAGATATGTTCTCAGTGCAAGAGAATAAAGCATCACCTGGATGGCAAGTCCCGTGTACAGGATCGCTTCTTGCCACACCAAAGTTATGGTCTATTCCCAGGTGACTAAGCTCCTCCAAAGCAAAGCAAAAAGCTGATTGACTGGCAAGGGACCACTCTTTTATATCCTTGAAGATCTCCGCTATATAATTCTCTGTCTGCCTCAGCTCCTCCAACTCTGCCACTTTGATCTCCAGAGATCAGACTCATTCTCTGAGAGTCAGGAGCTCTTTGAACTGGGTGCACATATACAACTTCTCATCAATAGGTAGAAAACCATGAGAGGCTTGGGGAAAAGACTGGTTAGCACCCAACTAGCTGCTGCACTTATGTCTTTATGTTAATTTTAATGAACTGTTAAAATTTTAGAAGCTAATTAAGGTATAGGCATATCCCTCAATTAAGGGTTTTATATTGGACTACAATTTTTAAATAATGTATTTGGTGAAGTTTACAACTAAGGTTTTTAAATTAATAACTAGAGGCCTCATTTTCTAATCGGATTGCACGCGATAAGGGACATTTTGCGTGCAAAATGTCCCTTATCACGTGTGATACCAAAATGGGGGTGGAGTTGGCCCCGGAAGAGGAGGAGTTGGGGCATCACTGGGGCCGACTCCGAGAAGACGCCGTGGACGACGAAAAGGTAAGGCCCTTTTTGCGTCCGAGTTCGCGCCCAATAGCTACACCTCCTATGGTGGCGCTATTGGGTGCGAAACCGGCAACGCAGGCCCACCCCCCGTTTTGGCCCCCCACCCCTCTGGCCCTAGGTGACTTTAGTTTGTGAATGACCAGCAACATAAGAACATAAGAACATGAGATATGCTACACTGGGTTAGACCAAGAGTACATCAAGCCCAGTATCCTGTTTCCAGTAGTGGTCAATCCAAGTCACAAGTACCTGGCAAGTACCTAAACATTAGATAAATTACAAGCTACTGTTGCTTATTAATTACCATAATAGAAGTCTATGAATTTTTCCTCTAGGAACTTATCCAAACTTTTTTAAACCCAGTTACACTAACTGCTGTAAGCACATCTTCTGGCAGTGAATTCCGGAGCTTAATTATGCGCTGAGTGAAATAGAATTTTCTTCAATTTGTTTTAAATGAGCTACTTGCTAACTTCATGGAGTGCCCCCTGGTCCTTCTATTATCTGAGAGAGTAAATAACCAATTTACATTAACTTGTTCAAGTCCTTTCATGATTTTGTAGACTTCTATCATATTCTTCTTCAATCACCTCTTCTTCAAACTGAACAATACTAACTTCTTTAGCCTTTCTTCATAGAGTAGCCATCCCATCCCCCTTATCATTTTGGCGCCCATCTCTGCACTTTCTCCAGTGCAGCTATAATCTTTTTGAGATGAGGTAACCAGAATTGCACACAGTATTCAAGGTATTATGATATCCTCCATTTTATTTTCCATTCCCTTTTAATAATTCCTAACATTCTGTTTGCTTTTTTGATTGCCACAGCACACTAGGATGACAATTTCAATATATTATCCACTATGGCGCCTACATCTCTTTCCTGGGTGGTAACTCCTAAGATAGAACTGAACATTTTGCAACTACCACAAGGGTTATTTTTCCCTATATGTAACAATTTGCACTTGTCCACGTTAAATTTCATCTGCCATTTGGAAACCCAATCTTCCAGTCTCACAAGGTCCTCCTGCAATTAATAACAATCCACTTGAGATTTAACTACTCTGCATAATTTTGTGTCATCCGCAAATTTGATCACCTCACTCATCATACCCCTTTCCAGTTCATTTATAATATATCAAAAAGCACCGGTCCAAGTAGAGATCTCTGAGGCACTCCACTGTTTACCTTTTTTCCATTGTGAAAACTGACCATTTAATCCTACTCTCTGTTTCCTGTCTTTTAACCATTGCCTCCTATCCCATGACTTTTTAGTTTTCTTACAAGCCTCTTATGCAGGACTTTGTAGAATGCCTTCTGGAAATCCAAATATACCACATCAACTGGTTCACTTTTGTCCACATGTTTATTCAGCCCTTCAAAAAAATGTAGGAGATTTGTGAGACAAGACTTCCCTTGGTTAAATCCATGTTGGCTGTGTCCCATCAAACCATGTCTATCTAAATGTTTTGTGATTTTATTCTTTATAACAGTTTCCATGATTCTTCCCAGAACTGAAGTCAGGCTCACAGGTCTATAGTTACCCGGATCACCTCTGGATCCCTTTTTAAATATAGGGGTTACATTGGCCATCTTCCAATTTTAAGATACATAGGAAGATTTTAAGAATGGGTTACAAATTTTTACTAATATTACTGAAATTTCATTTTTTATTTCTTTCAGAACCCTGGATTCATACCATCCAGACCAGGAGATTTACTACTCTTCCGTTTGCCAATCAGGCCTACCACATCTTCCAGGTTCACTGTGATTTGTTTCAGTTCATCAGAATCATCACCCATGAAAACCTTCTCTGAAATGGGTATCTCTCCAACATCCCCTTCAGTAAACACTGAAGCAAAGAAATTGTTTAATCTTTACACAATGGCCTTATCTTCTCTAAGTACCCCTTTAACCCCTTGATCATCCAATGGTTCAACCGACTCCCTTGCAGGCTTTCTGCTTCAGATATATTTTTAAAAGTTTTTATTGTGAGTTTTTGCCTCTATGGCCAACTTCTTTTCAAATGTTCTCTTAGCCGGTCTTATCAATGTCTTACATTTAACTTGCCAATGCTTATGCTTTATCCTGTTATCTTCTGAAGGATCCTTCTTCCAATTTTTGAATGAAGATCTTTTGACAAAAATAGCCTCTTTCACCTCACCTTTTAACCATGCCGGTATTCGTTTTGCCTTCCTTCCACCTTTCTTAATGCATGGTCTGGTCTGTGCTTCAAAGATGGTATTTTTTAGAATGTCCATGCCTGTTGCACACTTTTTACCTTTGTGGCTGCACCTTTCAGTTTTCTTCTAACTATTTTTCTCTTTTTATCAAAGTTTCCCTTTTGAAAGTTTAGTGCTAGAGCCATGGATTTACATACTGTCCCCCTTCCAGTCATTAATTCAAATTTTATCAAATTATGATCACTATTGTCAAGCGGCCCCACCACCGTTACCTCTCTCACCAAATTCTGTGCTCCACTGAGAATTAGATCTAAAATTGCTCCCTCTCTCATTGATTTCTGAACCAATTGCTCCATAAAACTGTCTTTTATTCCATTCAGGAACTTTATCTCTCTAGCATGCCCTGATGTTTCACTTACCTCATAGGCATAC
Organism: Rhinatrema bivittatum; assembly: GCF_901001135.1. Lineage (NCBI taxonomy): Eukaryota > Metazoa > Chordata > Amphibia > Gymnophiona > Rhinatrematidae > Rhinatrema > Rhinatrema bivittatum. The sequence goes on from NC_042621.1 coordinate 183,939,575, forward strand.
CTCTAAAGCATCACATTTCCCCCATTCTATTTAATCTGCATTGGTTGCCTATTAAATACAGGATACGGTAAAAAATATTAACAATAATCCACTCTATTAAATAACCCTAATTCTATATGGCTTTGTTCAATCTTAAGGATCTACAATCCTTTACGAGAACTTAGATCCACTAACAAAAATCTCTTAGATGTGCCAACAGTAAGGCAAGCAAGATTGAACATTACCCGAGAAAGGGCCTTCTCAGTCACGGGACCTGTACTTTGGAATGCATTACCAAACTCTCTACGTCAAATTGCTAGTAGTAAAGTCTTTAAAAAATCACTTAAAACACATTTGTTTAAGGAAGCATTCAAAGCATTTAAAGCTATGGAACAAGAGGCAAGATAATCTGTTCTAATATTCTTCTTTAGTAGATATAAGTACTGTTGTTTCTGTTTCTTTTTTAGTAAAGTAAATATTAATTAAAATATGCAACTTTTTTTTATATTATATTGAAACCAATGTATTTTTATTCTGACTTTACTATTTTATTATTTTTAGTCATTATTATTTGAAGTTTTAATTATTTAAATTTCTCATTTAAATTTTCTTTATTTTTATTTTGAAATAATTGTAAACCATTTTGTTCAAATCCATTTGTTGTAACAGTTTATAAAAAGTTTTAAATAAATAAATAAATAAATAAATTGGAGTCTAATATCAATCAATGGAGTCAGAAAGTTGCCCAAGCAAGGAAATACCCAAATCAAACCAAATGGGAACAATAAATACATTTTCAATTATAGCCTAAATGAAGGTGTCAACAAGCCTGTTGTGGTTGCAACCGAAACCATCCGGTCTTCTCGATCATTCACCTTCACACGTTAATGTACTACACTTTTAAGAATTTTCTTAGAATTTTTCATAGCCATTATTTCTTTTAAAACTTGAATGTTAACCACAGTCCAGAGAATATATTCCAAAAATAGACTTTAAGAATCATTATATAGCACCCAACACGGCTGGTGTTTCGCAACAGCAGTGCTTCTTCAGGGGCATTTAAATAGTTCTTAAATAACTTCCTTATAAAGTTGGAATACGTGCCTAAAAATTATAACAACAAAGGAACACTTTAGTAAAACATGCAAAGATGGTCATTAAAACACAGAAGTACTTATCTTTGTTGAAAGTCTACCATTTTTATCTGGACTTGGTGTCTCAACCGTCTCTCTTTGGGAATGGAGGAACCGAGGCTGACAGCTTCTCTTTAAATAACTAGCTGATGCCGAGCTGAAGAAGAACTGCTGTTGCGAAACACTGGCCGTGTTGGGCGCTATATAATGATTCTTAAAGTCTATTTTTTGAATATATTCTCTGGACTGTGGTTAACATTCAAGTTTTAAAAGAAATAATGATATTGAAAAATTCTAAAAACATTCTTTAAAGTGTAGTGCATTAAAGTGTGAAGGTGAATGATTGAGAAGACCAGATGGTTTCAGTTGAAATTGAAAATGTATTTATTGTTCCCATTTGGTAATTGAAGTCTCCCATTATTACTACACCACCAGTTTGGTTAGCTTCCCTAATTTCTCTTAGCATTTCACTGTCTGTCTCAACATTTTGGCCAGGTGGATGGTAATATACTCTTATCACTATTTTTTTCCCCCAACACACAAGGGATTTTTACCTATAAAGATTTGATTGTATATTTAGTCTCATGCAGGTTCTTTATCCTGTTGGTCTCTATGCTATCATGGACAAAAAAGATACACACGTACCCCCGAAAACTTGCCCCAAGCTCCCCCTGCACGCGCGGAGCCTATGTTGCATAGGTTGCCGGCGCGCGCAAAGCCCCGGGAAGCGTGTAAGTCCCGGGGCTTTCCTGGGGGGGCATGTTGGGGGCATGTTGCGGCCGGCGCGTCATTGGGGGCATTCTGGGGGCAGGGCCGCAGGCGTGGTTCCAGCCCGGGGCGTGGCCGTGGCCTCATGACCAGCCCCCAGACCGCAATATAGCGTGCTGGCAGCCGGCCTGGCGCGCTCAAGTTACACCTGCCTCGGGCGTGATATGGCACCTAATTTAACTAAAACCTGCCCAAACTCTGCATTCATGCTGTGTACTACTATACTTTTCGCATGAGTGCATTAATGTGTCACTGCACGGGTTAACGCGGCAACGCCATAATGCATTTTGATAAATTAGCCTATGAGTTTATAGGCAGGACAGAACAGAGGTGGGAGAAGAGGGCACGTAGACAGGACAGAGGACCAAACAAGGTGAATCTGCCCTGCTCCTGATGATACATCTTGGGGGGTTTGCTACTACTCACCCTCACTTTCAGACTCTATACATTGGGGGTCTTGATGCCACTCCATCATCTGTTATTCCTTATATGCTACACTTGGGGGTCTTGCTGCCATTCTGCCTAGTTGCCATGCCACTGATGCTATAACTTTTGGTCTTGCTGATACTCTACTTTGCTTCTATACCCCTTTTGCTACTTATTAGGGGGTCATGCTGCTACTCTTCTTTGCTGCTATAACCATTATTCTACACCTTGGACATCTTGCTGCCAGGCTGCCTTGCTACCCTGATCCTGACACTACATCTTGGGAGTCTTGATGCTACTTTTCCTTGCTGCTATACCCCTTATGCTATACTTTGAGCATATCTTTGCTACTCTGCCATACCCCTGTTGTACCACATTGTGGTTCTTTCTGCCACATTGGCTTGCTGCCATACCCCAGACTCTACAACTTAGGGGTCTTGCTGCCACTCTGCCTTGCTGCATACCCCAGACCCTATACATTGGGGTGTTCTTGCCACTTTGAATGACTGCTTTGCTCCTCTCATAGTGCTTTGGGTTCTTCATGCCACTCTTTGTGCTTTGTCCCTCTGTCAGTGCCTGGGTTTTTTTTCTGCAACATTGATGCTATGTTCCTTCTTCATGGTGCCTTAGGATGTTCATGCCATTCTTAGTGCCACTTTTTCCCTTTCATGATAACTTTGGGTTTTCATACCATTGTTATTGGTGCCCTCTTTTGAAGCCTTGGACTGTTCTTAAGAACATAAGAACATAAGAAAATGCCATACTGGGTCAGACCAAGGGTCCATCAAGCCCAGCATCCTGTTTCCAACAGTGGCCAATCCAGGCCACAAAAACCTGGCAAGTACCCAAAAACTAACTCTATTCTATGTTACCATTGCTAATGGCAGTGGCTATTCTCTAAGTGAACTTAATAGCAGGTAATGGACTTCTCCTCCAAGAACTTATCCAATCCTTTCTTAAACACAGCTATACTAACTGCACTAACCACATCCTCTGGCAACAAATTCCAGAGTTAAATTGTGCGTTGAGTAAAAAAGAACTTTCTCCGAATAGTTTTAAATGTGCCCCATGCTAACTTCATGGAGTGCCCCCTAGTCTTTCTATTATCCGAAAGAGTAAATAACTGATTCACATCTATCCGTTCTAGACCTCTCATAATTTTAAACGTCTCTATCATATCCCCCCTCAGCCGTCTTTTCTCCAAGCTGAAAAGTCCTAACCTCTTTAGTCTTTCCTCATAGGAGAGCTGTTCCATTCCCCTTATCATTTTGGTAGCCCTTCTCTTTACCTTCTCCATCGCAATTATATCTTTTTTGAGATGCGGTGACCAGAATTGTATACAGTATTCAAGGTGTGGTCTCACCATGGAGCGATATAGAGGCATAATGACATTTTCCGTTTTATTCACCATTCCCGTTCTAATAATTCCCAACATTCTGCTTGCTTTTTTGACTGCCGCAGCACACTGAACCGACGATTTCAATGTGTTATCCACTATGACACCTAGATCTATTTCTTGGATTGTAGCACCTAATAAGGAACCCAACATTGTGTAATTATAGCATGGGTTATTTTTCTCTATATGCATCACCTTGCACTTATCCACATTAAATTTCATCTGCCATTTGGATGCCTAATTTTCCAGTCTCACAAGGTCTTCCTGCAATTTATAACAATCTGCTTGTGATTTAACTAATCTGAACAATTTTGTGTCATCTGCAAATTTGATTATCTCACTCATTGTATTTCTTTCCAGATCATTTATAAATATATTTTAAAGTAAGGGTCCCAATACAGATCCCTGAGGCACTCCACTATCCACTCCCTTCCACTGAGAAAATTGTCCATTTAATCCTAATCTCTGTTTCCTGTCTTTTAGCCAGTTTGCAATCCATGAAAGGACATCGCCACCTATCCCATGACTTTTTACTTTTCCTAGAAGCCTCTCATGAGGAACTTTGTCAAATGCCTTCTGAAAATCCAAGTATACTACATCTACCGGTTCCCTTTATCCACATGTTTATTAACTCCTTCAAAAAAGTGAATCAGATTTGTGAGGCAAGACTTGCCCTGGGTAAAGCCATGCTGACTTTGTTCCATTTAACCATGTCTTTCTATATGTTCTGTGATTTTGATGTTTAGAACACTTTCCACTATTTTTCCTGGCACTGAAGTCAGGCTAACCGGTCTGTAGTTTCCCGGATCGCCCCTGGAGCCCTTTTTAAATATTGGGGTTACATTTGCTATCCTCCAGTCTTCAGGTACAATGGATGATTTTAATAATAGGTTTCAAATTTTTACTAGTAGGTCTGAAATTTCATTTTTTAGTTCCTTCAGAACTCTGGGGTGTATACCATCTGGTCCAGGTGATTTACTACTCTTCAGTTTGTCAATCAGGCCTACCACATCTTCTAGGTTCTTGACACTCTTGCTACTTCTTTTATCCTCTAGCAGTGCCATGGAAAACGTCTAACACTTCTGGTACACTTTTACCATTTTATGGTGCCTAAGTTTATTTATGCTTCTTTGCCTTGGTGTTCTCTTCCTCTTCTGATGTTTTTTAACACAAGTTTCATTAGAATTGATTAGAAAACCTTAATTTTGAAGCTCAAAATAAGCTGTGTTTTTCCCATATTGACGTTAATAGTAAACAAATGAAACAAGCAAACATTTATTTTATTTTAAACTAATAAAACAAGTGAATGAACCAAAATGAAAATGTTGCCTCTCCATATCCCTTGTAATCTTTGCAAACTCTCAATTCTAATACTTTCAAACAAATACTAACCTTTACTATCTCAGAAAAGTAATCCAAAGCCTATTTTCCTTAAATATAGACAATTCTTCATAATTGCAAATAAATACTCTTTTACTAACACAGAATCAATGCAAAGCCTATTATTCCTAACACACACATACCTAAACTAGCTCACAAAATTAAACTAAAGTCTAATATCCCTAAACACACACAATTATTTACACTTGCAAACAATACTAGCCTTAAAAACTAACACACAATATACATATCAGTAATAGTTTAATCCTTAAAGAATTTTTTTCAAGATTTAAGTATTCTTTCCCAGCAAGTACAACTTACCATCAGCAGATGAAGATTCTATAGTCAGCACCCTATAGCCATGATTTGTCCTTTGAATAGTGGTATTGTTATTCTCCCCACCCCCAATTCTGGACTAGGGACTAGTAATTTAGATTACATTTGTCTTGTTGCTTATTTAGCTTTTTCTTTTTTCCTGTGCATTTATTTTGTCTTAATGTAACTTAAGTTTTATTTTTCATCAGAAGTCTATCTTGAAGTACGTCATTTGAAAATTCTACCAATAAATAAAAAAACAAATAATATCAAGAAATACTTCCCAAAATATAGGATCAATAATCACAGGAGAACTCACAAGTTGTCCAACTAAATAGCAATTTTTTGAATATTGGGGCCCTTTTCCAGCTCCAGTTTTGTTAGGTAAGTCATTATCTCCTTAATATCTTGCCAGGTTAAAAAAGGCACTGTTGTGAGACCCGATCGCGATCGCGTGCGATCGGGCCTCCCTACCTGTTCCCCGCAGGTCACTCGGGACTCCTCTGCTAGCGGGCGGCGAGGCACGGGTCGCGGCGTTATGGCGTCCTGCCGGCCGGGGACAGCGTCGAAGGAGCCGCGGCCGGCCCCGCCCCTTAAAGGGGCCGGGCCGCGGAAACGAGGTCGGCCCCGGAGATGACGTCAGGTAGGAGGGACATTTAAACCCCCTCAGCGGTGTTTCTGATGCCTTCTCAACAGGTCCCTAGCGTGTTTCTCTCCAGTCTCCTGTCTGAACCTTGGATTGCCTTGACTCCGTGTTGCCTGCCGCCTGCCTGAACCTTGGACTGCCTTGACTCCGTGTTGCCTGCCGCCTGCCTGAACCTTGGACTGCCTTGACTCCGTGTTGCCTGCCGCCTGCCTGAACCTTGGACTGCCTTGACTCCGTGTTGCCTGCCGCCTGCCTGAACCTTGGACTGCCTTGACTCCGTGTTGCCTGCCGCCTGCCTGAACCTTGGATTGCCTTGACTCCGTGTTGCCTGCCGCCTGCCTGTACCTTGGATTGCCTTGACTCCGTGTTGCCTGCCGCCTGCCTGAACCTTGGACTGCCTTGACTCTGTGTTGCCTGCCGCCTGCCTGAACCTTGGATTGCCTTGTCTCCGTGTTGCCTGCCGCCTGCCTGAACCTCGGACTGCCTTGACTCCGTGCATCCTACCCCTGCCTGGAACTTGGACTTACTTTTACTTTTCCGGCCTGTACCCAGCCTACCAAGGCCCGAGAGGGGTACTGAGGGGTAGCGGGACCGAGACGTCCACCATCCGGAGTCGTGGGCCACCTGGTTCCTCAGGTGAGTGTCTCCCTTCTCCGGGTCAAGGGTCCACAGTATACCGAGCATAACAGATTGAGAAGGCCATGGACCCGGTGGACCTATCAGGGCTTCAGGCAATTCCGGGCCTGGCCCAGCAGTTAATGCAACAGCGTCAACAACAACAACAGCAGCAGCTAAGCTTGGAGGCCCTCACAGCTACGGTGGAACGACTAGTGCGGCACCTGGAGACACCCCGTGGAGCCGAGGCTGCTGTTCCTGCACCACCTCCTCCTAGCGTGTCTGCTTCAGTTTCTCATCTGCCCGCTCCTCCTCGCTTCTCAGGAGAGGCCAAGTTATGTCGTGGCTTCCTCAACCAGTGCTTCATCAGGTTTTCTTTACAAGCACAGCAATTTCCAAATGATCAAACGAAGACTGCATTTATCATTTCTCTGCTCGACGGGAAGGCTATGGCATGGGCATCCCCCATATGGGAGAAGACTGATCCCATCTTACGTGACTTATCCAGATTTGTTACCACCTTCCGCCAAATTTTCGATGAACCTGGAAGAGCAGCTACTGCTTCTTCAGAACTTCTAAATCTACGTCAGGGGTCCCGCACCCTGGCGGATTTTGCCATCGAATTCCACACCCTGGCTTCTGAAGTAGGATGGCAACCAGACTGTCTAAGAGGCATCTTCTTGGAGGGTTTAGCCCCTCGTATCAAGGATGAACTGGCGGGAAGAGACCTTCCCGAGGACCTAGATTCCTTGATTGACCTGGCAGGTCGGATAGACCGACGACTCCAACAAAGAGCCAAAGAAGCTAAAACCTCTCGTCGAATGTTTTCTTTGGCCCCCACCTTTTCTCGTCCTCTGGTTGCACATGGTCAGGCTGCAGCTCCCGAGACAAAAGACGAGCCTATGCAGTTGGGTAGGAGTCGACTGACTGCGGAGGAAAAACTGCGACGACGGAAGATGGGGCTGTGCCTATACTGCGGCAACCGAGGTCATCTTCTGGCTCAGTGTCCCGAACGTCCGGGAAACTTCCGGTCCTAGGAGTCTTGGGGGGGCAGACCCTAGGGAGTATTCCTGCTCCTCAATTTATTGTACCCGTGACTCTTCAAGGCAAAACAGGACCTTTCACCACTCAGGCCCTGGTTGACTCCGGAGCGGGGGGAAATTTCATTTTAGCCGAGCTGGTCCATCAATTACTGATTCCAACACTGCCTAGGGAAACACCATTATTTGTTTCTTCTATTCGTGGAGAGAACCTCCCGGGACAGATTTCCTCCTGCACCGCCCCTATTCGCCTTTCCACAGGGGTATTACACCATGAAGATATTACCTTTCTCATTTTGGAAAAAGCCATCCACCCAGTGGTACTGGGTCTACCATGGTTACAATATCACTCTCCTACCATCGATTGGAAAACCCTCCAAATCGCGGCCTGGGGTCCGGAGTGCCATAAGACTTGTATTCATTGGACGCATCCATCCACCGTACCTATCACGGCCACAAAAATGGTCATCCCATCGCAATACTCAGAATTCATGGATGTGTTTTCCAAAGAGAGAGCGGAGATTCTACCCTGTCATCGTAGATTTGATTGTGCAATCAATTTACTTCCGGACGCCATTCCTCCTAGGGGACGGATTTATCCACTCTCAGGTCCAGAATCTCAGGCAATGTCGGAGTATATCCAAGAGAACCTCGCACGGGGTTTCATCCGTCCGTCCACATCTCCCGCAGGAGCGGGGTTTTTCTTCGTACCCAAGAAAGACGGGTCCTTAAGACCCTGTATTGACTACAGGGGTCTCAATGCTATGACTCGCAAGGACCGTTATCCTCTTCCCCTGATAACTGAATTATTGGACCAGCTACACGATGCTAAGATATTCTCGAAACTGGACTTACGGGGAGCATATAATTTGGTTCGAATCAAACCAGGGGACGAGTGGAAGACCGCTTTCAACACTCGTAATGGTCACTACGAATATCTAGTAATGCCATTCGGATTATGCAATGCACCAGCGGTTTTTCAGAACCTTATGAATGAGGTGTTTCGGGATATGTTATATAAACAAGTGATTATCTATTTGGATGACATCCTCATTTATTCGAAAGATCTGGCTACCCACCGTAAGGACGTTAAACTAGTCCTCCAACGATTACGGGAGAACCAATTGTTCGTAAAATTAGAAAAATGCCTCTTTGAAAGACAGTCTATACCTTTTTTGGGGTTTATTGTATCCACCACAGGATTTCTGATGGACCCTGAGAAGGTGGCTTGTATTCGTGACTGGCCACAACCCACAGGACTTCGAGCCATCCAGCGATTTCTAGGCTTTGCTAATTTTTATCGGAATTTTATACCGCATTATTCTCACATTATTGCACCCATTACGGCCCTGACCAGAAGAGGGGCTAACACCAAAGAGTGGTCACCTGAGGCTCTGCAAGCTTTCGAGAGGATTAAGAATGCTTTCCTTCAAAAACCTTGCCTTCATCATCCGGACCCTAACCGACCTTTCGTGGTAGAAGTTGACGCTTCGAACGTAGCGGTCGGGGCTGTCCTCAGTCAGCATTCTGTCCGGGGGGCATTGCTTCCTTGTTCATTCTTCTCTAAAAAATTCTCACCTGCCGAAAAGAACTACAGCATCGGCGACAAAGAATTGTTGGCTATTAAGCTGGCCTTAGAAGAATGGAGGCAATGGTTGGAAGGAGCCCAACATACCATCACCATCTATACGGACCACAAAAATTTAGAATACATCAATAAAGCTCAGAGGCTTAATCCCCGACAGGCCCGCTGGTCCTTATTTTTTTCTCGCTTCGATTTTGTCCTAAGATACCGTCCCGCTATAAAGAATGGTCGGGCTGATGCTCTTTCTAGATCCTATGAGACTGGGGATTCCTCTGAGCCCCTTACTCACATCATCGACCCGGCTAAACTGATGCTTACGGCTACCGTGCCGGTACCCCCGGGTAAGACTGTCGTCCCCCTCAGACTTCGCCCGAAGGTGCTTTCCTGGGCTCACGACTCTCTGTCTGCAGGCCATCCTGGACAGGCTGGCACTTGGGCTCTTCTATCCCGTTACTACTGGTGGCCACAGATGTAGGGAGATGTACAGGCATATGTTTCCTCTTGTCCGAAATGCGCGCAGCAGAAACCTTTACCTGGCCGGCCCTGGGGGCTCCTTCAACCCCTTCCGCCTCCTCAAGCACCATGGACGCACATTTCTACCGACTTCGTGGTGGATCTTCCTCGGTCTGGTGGGAACCAGGTGGTCTGGGTAGTGGTTGATCGGTTCTCTAAAATGGCCCATTTTGTGCCCCTGCCCAAGTTGCCCTCTGCTCCCGAACTGGCTGATCTATTTTCCACGCACATTTTTCGCCTTCATGGACTTCCACTCCATATTACCTCTGACAGGGGACCGCAATTTACGGCCAAATATTGGAATGGGTTGTGCAAAAAATTTGGCATTCAACTGGACTTCACGACTGCGTTTCACCCGCAAGGCAATGGCCAGGCGGAGCGGGTTAACAGGGGACTCAAACTATTTTTACGCCTTTTTGTAAATCACCGCCAAGATAACTGGTCCCTCCTTCTACCCTGGGCTGAGTTTGCCCACAACTCCCATATCCATTCCGCCACCGGTCAGTCTCCATTTCAAGTTGTGTTTGGCAGGCAGCCTCGACCCCCGCTACCTTTACCTCTCGCTGTGGATTCACCGGCTGCTCAACTCTCGGCGCAGCACCTCCGGGAGCTTTGGGTGGCCACCAATGCCCGTCTTCATCGAGCGGCTGCTACGGCCAAACGTATGGCTGACCGACATCGGAGACCCGCTCCCCAGTTTAATTCGGGTGATCGTGTTTGGCTGTCCACCCGTCACTTACGCCTGCGTGTCCCATCCATGCGCCTTGCTCCTCGATTCATCGGCCCGTTCTTCGTCTCCAAGCGCCTGGGTCCAGTGACTTACCGTCTGCGGCTTCCCTCTACGCTTCGGATCCACAATTCTTTTCACGTTTCCTTGCTTAAACCTCTGGTCTCCTCCCGGTTTCACGAGCCTCCTTCTCCACCTTCCACGATTTCTTCTGAGGATGACTCCATCTATCAGGTTCGGGAGATTTTGGACGTCCGTCGCCTTCATCGGCGATGGGAGTATTTGATCGCCTGGGAGGGGTTCGGCCCAGAGGAGCACTCCTGGGAACCAGCTGTCAACATTTTGGATAAGTCTTTACTTCATCACTTTCATCATGCACATCCTGATAAGCCTGGTCCCTCCAGTAGGGGGCGTAAGACGGGGGGTACTGTTGTGAGACCCGATCGCGATCGCGTGCGATCGGGCCTCCCTACCTGTTCCCCGCAGGTCACTCGGGACTCCTCTGCTAGCGGGCGGCGAGGCACGGGTCGCGGCGTTATGGCGTCCTGCCGGCCGGGGACAGCGTCGAAGGAGCCGCGGCCGGCCCCGCCCCTTAAAGGGGCCGGGCCGCGGAAACGAGGTCGGCCCCGGAGATGACGTCAGGTAGGAGGGACATTTAAACCCCCTCAGCGGTGTTTCTGATGCCTTCTCAACAGGTCCCTAGCGTGTTTCTCTCCAGTCTCCTGTCTGAACCTTGGATTGCCTTGACTCCGTGTTGCCTGCCGCCTGCCTGAACCTTGGACTGCCTTGACTCCGTGTTGCCTGCCGCCTGCCTGAACCTTGGACTGCCTTGACTCCGTGTTGCCTGCCGCCTGCCTGAACCTTGGACTGCCTTGACTCCGTGTTGCCTGCCGCCTGCCTGAACCTTGGACTGCCTTGACTCCGTGTTGCCTGCCGCCTGCCTGAACCTTGGATTGCCTTGACTCCGTGTTGCCTGCCGCCTGCCTGTACCTTGGATTGCCTTGACTCCGTGTTGCCTGCCGCCTGCCTGAACCTTGGACTGCCTTGACTCTGTGTTGCCTGCCGCCTGCCTGAACCTTGGATTGCCTTGTCTCCGTGTTGCCTGCCGCCTGCCTGAACCTCGGACTGCCTTGACTCCGTGCATCCTACCCCTGCCTGGAACTTGGACTTACTTTTACTTTTCCGGCCTGTACCCAGCCTACCAAGGCCCGAGAGGGGTACTGAGGGGTAGCGGGACCGAGACGTCCACCATCCGGAGTCGTGGGCCACCTGGTTCCTCAGGTGAGTGTCTCCCTTCTCCGGGTCAAGGGTCCACAGTATACCGAGCATAACAGGCACTTTGGTTGCATTCCAGAGCATGCTTAAGTTATCTGGCTAACTTATCTAAATTTTAGTTGCATGCAGCTGTTAGCTGGCTAACTTTAGATCTACCTCAGAGCAGGTCTAAAGTTGTATGGCCACATGTGGCTGGATAACTTGCCATTTAACCAGACATATTTAAAATATATCTGGTTAAGTGGCACAAAACAAAAGGCCAGAAAAATGTCTGGGCTTTAATGTTAAACATGCTATTGCCATCTCCTCCACTTACAATGCACTTCAACAACAACAACAACAACAACAGTGCTAGCACTTTTACAGATATATACCCCACCAAACAAACACCAACTAAGCTGAGAGTTAAACATGAAACAAGGAGGCACCAAAATTCCTATGCTGGTACATAATAAGAATGGCAGGTAGGCACATTAGCAGCATTACTTCCAAGGTGGCATATCTGGGACTGACAGGTAGGCAGAGTGGCAGCCACAAATGATGCTGGGTAGAAGAAAGAATCCTAAGATGAAGGATAAGGGGTATAGGCAGAGTAGCACTAGAGATGTCTGTCTTCCTGTGGATGCACTTGTCACTTGTCAGATTTAGTATAAGAGAATGATCTGTCATCACTATCCTTTTTGTGACATGAGCTTTTATTTCATTCCCTACTTGAACTTGACCTTGCTGCTAGGTGGCATTCTTGGTTTCTTCTTCTTTCTGATTGAAACTGTAATCAGAATCAGAACATGAAAATTGTTTCTCTTCATTGTGGCTTTCCTGGTAATCTGAGAGGTTTGTTTTGCTAAAGAGGCTTTTCCCATATTCTGTAGTAGAACATAAGCTCTTCTATTTCTTGATTTTCTGTTTTTTCATGAGTTCCCTGTTCCTTCTGAAACTTTAACATTTTTAAAATTATTTTGTCTGCTTTTATAGATTTTGATGTTTTGTTTTAAATAATTTAATGTTATTCTTCACCTAGCACTATTTTTGATATAGGTGAAAGATAAAACTTGAAATAAATAAATAAACAAATACATAAATAATATGTTTTGAATATATAATGTTTTCTGCACTGCATGTTTTCTGTTCTGTATTTCTTCTCTCTGACTGAGGGTTTTTGTGAAACACCTAATCTATCTAACAAACAGGGTGGGAAAACCAGGGTGGGATTGTAGAGAGCTGGAATAATGCGAAGAACCATAAAATGGATGGAGTAGGGAAGAGAAACTTGTATTTTTTTTATTTTTCAAATTTTTTTTCTGGGAAGACCCTAGTATTACCAACAAACTAACAACAGCAAACTTTAATATTACCAACAAACTAACAACAGCAAAAAACATGGAGACACCAAAATTCCCATGCTGATATATAATAGTATGATAGGGAGGTAGAGCAGTAGGAGTAAGACCTCCTATGGTGGTGAAAGGGGATTAGCAGGCAGGCAAAACACAGTAGGACCTTCAAGGTACTTTCATTCATCTTGCCTATATAATTTTAAATAATAGAGTGATTTGAATAATTTAAAGAACTTCCTTGTGCTCCCAGTTTAGCTGTATATAAAACTATAATGAGCCATCAGTGTGTCCACACATTGCAAGTATGCAGTACTGAATTTTCTGAGTAAGAGAAAGTTGTCTGTTGTCACCTGGGCAGCCCATGCTGCACCCTTATGGATAGGACAGCTTTTGAATACTGAAGGGAAAGGTAGCATATAATATATAGATACAAATAGTTATTTTTAGCCTAGTTTCCTACCATTATTATTGCTTACCATTTTTGTAATGCTCCATGAATTACAGCTAAATATATATAGATAGATAGTCCTGCATTGTGGAGTTTACACTGATGTCAAAACACACTGATAAGCCAAATAAGAGGTGTCAGTAAATATATTTTTATGTATACATGGTTAAGTTTCCTATAAGAAAACTGGCCTTATAAGATTATTGTGTCTATGTATCTGTCTCTCTATTCAACTAACCTTTGAACCAATCATTCAGTTTCATTCAGATTTGTGCGTAGACAGTGAAACACCCAGGGTCATCCCCTCCTGCCCATATTGACACACACACACACTCACACACACACTCACACACTCACTCACACATTTTATGTGCTTTTGATACTCCCAACATTCAAATCTTTTTCCGTTTG